>NW_007726129.1:329985-384702 GCF_000696425.1 Galeopterus variegatus | reverse complement strand
TTTTTTTTTTTTTTTTTTTTAAAGATGACCGGTAAGGGGATCTTAACCCTTGACTTGGTGTTGTCAGCACCACGCTCAGCCCGTGAGCGAACCGGTCATCCCTATATGGGAACCGAACCCGGGGCCTTGGTGTTATCAGCACCGCACTCTCCCGAGTGAGCCACGGGCCGGCCCTACATTTGCTATTTTTAATATCAACATTTTTTGAACATGAACAACAGCTTACAGTGCTGAGCAGGAGACCTGATGCCCATTAGGAGTTCAGTGTTTGCCACTGGCAGTGCACAGACATTGTGGGAATTTGAATCAGACTTGAACCTGCACTGCGGTATTTCACATAGTAAACCCCCATTTCACATCCCACTTTTAAAGAATGGGAATCCTTCCCATCTACTTTTAAGGGAAAACATAGCACATTTTGAATCATGCACAATTTTGAGCAAAACAACCTGTGTGTAAAATCCAACAGGCTTGTTTGTCAGGCTCACGCTCATCCCTTTACACCATGCACTTTCTCATTTAATCCCCACAACAGTCCTATGATTTAGCGATGGCCATTGGACCCGTCTTACAGATGAGGAAACTAAGGCCAACAGAGGGTGAGTGACTTAACCTCAGTTAGGTCTTAGTGGTGGAGCTAAAACCTCAATCCAGATGTGTCTGACTTCAAAGTTGGCACTCACAGCCACCATGCAGTCCTACCTCCTATGTTTACTACCCTGTCACAAGTGTAACATTGGTGCATATAAGCCTTGTATCATGAACTGGGTTAGAGAAAGAAAACCAGAGTTACCCTGGGTTCCTTTAGGGTGTCATTTAGGTCCAGGGGACTGTGCTTCTTTGTTACCTTCAGGGTTTCTCAAAAACCATCATGGGCTCTGGAGCCAGACTGCCTGGGCTCTAATTCCAGTTTCATACCAATAACTTATAAGTTACGTGACCTTGGGTAGGTTACTTGACCCCTGAGTGCCTCAGTTTTCTCATCTGTCAAATGGAGACAATCGTAGTACTTACTTTATATGGTTATTGTGAAGATTAAATGACTAATATAATGAGCCTGGCACATGGTGTGCTATAGAAAGTGTTAGCTGTTATTATTATTATTGCTATTACCATCACCAAAGACTTTGGCCAAGGTTGCCTTCAGAGCAGTGTTTGTGGGGTGGTGGTATTCTAAGAAAGGTGACATGTTTCCTTAAGATTAGCAAAACCACAATAAGATAACTTTGTACTCACTAGGAAGGCAACCATTTAAAAACAAAACAGAAATAACAATTGTTGACGAGGATGTGGAAGAACTGGAGCACTCTTACACTGCTGGTAGGAATGTATAATTGTGCTGCTGCTGTGGAAAACAATGCGGCAGTTCCTCAAAAAGTAAAACATAGGATTACTGTGTGACCCAGCAATTCCATTCTTAGGTATATACCCAAGATAATTGAAGACATGTGTCCAAAAAACTTGTACATGGGGCCGGCCCGTGGCTCACTCGGGAGAGTGTGGTGCTGATAACACCAAGGCCCCGGGTTCGGATCCCATATAGGGATGGCCGGTTGGCTCGCTGGGTGAGCGTGGTGCTGACAACACCAAGTCAAGGGTTAAGATCCCCTTACTGGTCATCTTTTTTAAAAAACAAAAAAATAAACAAAATAAAACTTGTACATGAATTTGGTTCAAAGCAGCATTATTCATAAGAACCAAAAAGTAGAAAGAAGGGCCGGCCCGGTGGCGCACTGCACTAGTGCGCTGCTTGGGAAGCGCGGCGGCGCTCCCGCCGAGGGTTTGGATCCCACATACAGCCTGGTTCCCGCTCGCTGGCTGAGCGAGGCGCAGGGGCAACGCCGAGGGTTGCGATCCCGTTGCCGGTCCCGGTCTGGTGCGGGGGCGACACTGAGGGTTGCGATCCGTTGCCGGACACGGAAAAAGACAAAAAAAAAAAAAAAGTAGAAAGAAGCCAAATGTTAATCAACAAATAGAAGGGTAAACAAAATGTGGTATATTCATACAATGGACTATTACTTGGCCATCAAAAGGAATGAAGTACTGATACCTGCTACTACATGAATGAACTTGAAAACACTGCACTAAGTGAAAGATGCCAGACACAGAAGACCACATATTGTATGATTCTATTTATATGAAATATCCAGACTAGGCAAACCCCTAGAGACGGAAAGCATATCAGTGGTTGCCAGGAGAAGGGGGGAAGAGAAGGAACTGGGACTGACTGCTAATAATAGGTAGAGTTTCTTTTTCTTTCTTCCTTTTTTTTTTTAAAGATAACCGGTAAGGGGATCTTAACCCTTGACTTGGTGTTGTCAGCACCACGCTCTCCCAAGTGAACTAACCGGCCATCCCTACACAGGGATCCGAACCCGTGACCTTGGTGTTAGGAGCACAACACTCTCCCGAGTGAGCCACGGGGTGGCCCTAAAGACAGATGGGGAACTAGTGGCCCAGAAAGCCCAAGTGATCTGCTGAGGTTCACACAGTGACTTGGGGCAAAGTCAGGACCCAAGTCCCTGTCTTTCTTTCTTTCTTTTAAGACTTTCATATCATTTTTATTTGGCAGGCAGCTGGCCGGTATGGGGATCCGAACCCTTGACCTTAGCATTATAAGGCTGTGCTCTAATCAACTGAGCCAACTGGCCAGCCATATAGGTAGAGTTTCTTGTTGGGGTGAGGGAAGTGTTCTGGAATTAGAAAGTGGTGATGGTTGTGTAACATCGGGAATATACTAAAAACCTCTGAAATTGTATATTTTAAATTGGTGGGTTTTGTTTTATTTTGTTTTTTTAAAAGATGACCAGTAAGGGGATCTTAACCCTTGACTTGGTGTTGTCAGCACCACGCTCAGCCAGTGAGCTAACTGGCCATCCCTATACGGGATCCGAACCCGGGACCTTGGTGTTATCAGCACCACACTCTCCCAGGTGAGCCAGGGGCTGGCCCTAAATTGGTGGGTTTTGTGTTATGTTAATTACGTCCCAATTTTAAGAAAGGCCAAGGGGGGAAATAAGATCGTTAGTGAAATAGTTCCTGTTCCAGTTGACAGAACTCCCTTCCTGAGCTTTTAGTGAACAGCCCGAAATGCCCAGGGAGTCTGTATGCCCCCGCCTCTGTGCAGCCTTCCCATAAACAGAAGGGATTCTGGGAAACCAAGCTGCCTACCCGCGGAAGAAAATGGACACCCGAGATAAGGTTGATGTATTGTGTAATCAAAAGGCAGGGAGGCAGGCTTTCCAGATGAGCCGAAGCTAATGGCTTAAAAGGGTGTTTAAAAGAGAAAGCTGTAGTCTGACTGGTCTGAACTCCTGCCCCGTCAGCAGAAATGGCACATGAAGAATGAGAAGGGAAGGTATTTAAAGCTGGCATCAATGAGCATTAGCCCTGACATCCAGGGTTTAGTTAGTGCTCGGTTTTCTCATGCAATTGATTGAGGTGAAGAGAGATTTTTCTTGTCCTGTCCCCCCTGGCTTTCCCCCCTATGTCAGTAGGCCAGAAGTTCTCTGGGAATTCACACCCAAAGGTTTTGCTCTTATTTAAGCAAATTAAGGCCTTTGGGAATGGCCAGGTGGCCTTTCAGGTTTTGCCAGGGCCCTGAAAGGCATTACCAGCCAAGGTGTTGAGCCAACTTATTTACAGCTTTTAGAGCCAGTTCCTGGCTGTTGAAATCCCCAAGGGCCTTGTCTAAATAGGCCTTGTCAGATGTCAACACTGCCTGCCCCGTCAGCACTTTAGCCTTCCACCTGCAGCTCAGAATTTAATGAGACACCCTGGTGGCTTGTCGAGAACAAACTACTCCCATCTGGAACCTTCCACCCCCATTTGGTAATTTTGTGCAGGAAATGAAAAGGCAGAGAGAAGCAGGGTGGGACGACATGTCATGCAGACCAGACTAGAGGGGCAGGGCGAGGTGGAGGTTAACGTGACTTAAGGCTTTGGGGTCTGGCAGGCCTGAGTTCAGTTCCCATCTCTGCCTGCTTGCTAGCTGTATGACCATGGGCCAGTCGCTTCACCCAGTGAGTCTTGGTTTATTCACCTGTAAAATGGGGATAATGTAGTACTTACCTCCAAGTAGGTAAGTGTTGTGGAGGTTAACTGAGATTTTGCATGGTGCTTCTCATAGGGTTACTACTTGGCCACTTACAGGTAACCATGGGCATGAAATTGTTAGGGTGAGGCGCAGTCCTGGCCAACACTCTTGGCATGGAGCATCCATGCCCCTCTTTTGTTGGGGCTGACCCAAGGTTCCTTAGTGAGAAATACACAAGTATAATAAGGTGATAAGTGCTGTAGAGAAAAAAATAAAGCAGGGAAGAAAGACAAGGAGGGAGGGCTGGAGGCAGGGGGTGCCATTTTAAATATAATGATCAGGGCCTTCAAGAAGGTGACCTTGGGCCGGCCCGTGGCTCACTTGGGAGAGTGCAGTGCTGATAACACCAAGGCCCTGGGTTCGGATCCCATATACAGATGGCCGGTTCGCTCACTGGCTGAGCATGGTGCTGACAACACCAAGTCAAGGGTAAAGATCCCCTTACCGGTCATCTTTAAAAAAAAAAAAAAAAAAGAAGGTGACCTTACTGGAAGGGGGAGGGAGCCACATGGTATCTGTGGAAGAGCATTCCAGCAGAGGGAAAGCAGATACAAATGATCCAGTGTTTTGGCTAGAGAGAGAGGTGAGGCTAGTCAGTGACCAAGTCAGGAGTAGCTGGGGCCTGATTGTAGGAAGTTGGGCTTTTATTCTAAGAGAGATGGGGAGATTCTGGAAGGTTCTGCACAGAGTAGAGGCACATCATGATCTGACTGCAGTCGTAACGGGCTCACTGGGGTAACCATGGAGAAGAGGCTGAAGTGACCTGGGCCAGGACTGGAGGTTACTGCACCAGTCCAGGCAGCAAGTGGTGAACTGCGTCTGTGGGGAAAGCGGTGATGGATGTTTGGCCGCATCCATGGCCTTCTCTCATCCTCATTTGGACCATCCTGCCTGCCTCCTCACCTGCGCTTTGTATGTTATTCCCAGCACTCAAAGTGTGCTAGCAGGAGGGTTGGAGTTACTTATCTGCAGGTCAGAGGGTTTGAGTTGGGGGGGGCACTGGAAACGACTAGTCATTGTGGCTTCAGTTGACTCCCCTTCATTCTTCCACTTCCCTCCCAACACTCATTTTGCCCCTAACTGTGCCTCTAAGCTGGATCCGAGGCCCCTTTGAGCTGTGGAGCTTCCATAGGTGCCACATCTTTACCCACAATTCCAGGGGCTCACGCCTTCCTTGACTCCCATCCACAGTTCCAAGCCTTGGCTCAAGTCCACTGGCTGCTAAGGCCTCAAGGAGGGGGTCAGCAAAGCAGAACAGCAACCTGGGAAACTTCCTTTCATGGCCACAGAGGTGTTTCCAGGTGGCCTGAGAAGGGAGTGGTTGGTGTGGGCAGAGGCTGTTCCCTGTAGTACCAAAACTTTGATCAGGAAGGGTGGGGAAGGATTGACTTTCTCAAGTTCAAAGCTTCTTTCTGGCTCCACAGGCACCCCCCACTGGCAAGGGGCCACCACACCCAAAATCCTGAGGATTTTGTGCCAGATCCTGCACACCCACCTTGGGGCCCTGCCTCTCCTGCAGGGTGGCCGTCAAGGCAGCTGCAGAAGTTTCCAGTTCCACAAAGGCCATCTATAATATAACAATTACAGTAGTAACATTTAGAGGGCTCACCACATAAGAGCTCTCTTCCCAATGACCCTGTGATGTGCAGGGACCATTCTCTGTATTTTAGGAAGAGGAAACTGAAATTCAAGGGTTAATCTGTTTTCCTGAAGTCACACCAGATCTGTGTAGACTCCAGACTCACACACTGCCCCTCAGCGCTGTGCAGAGGCAGCACCTGGTGATGCCATCTGTGGTGGCTACCTAGTTCTCTTCGGGGTCAGCTCTCAGCATAATAAGACATTTCCTTCTCTTCTCTAGTTGTCTTGTACTTTCCATTGGCCCTTATCTTACCCTCTGGTGCCGTTGTGACCTACCCTTCTGGAAGGAGTCAACCCTGAAAATCTTGAAGATGAGCCTGTTTCCTTTTCCAGTCTATCCCTCCACAGAGGTCTGCTTACCATCTTTGCCCTTTGCCCCTGGACCAGTTCCATGAGTCAGTGTCCCTCTTAAAGCATGACTCTTGGAAAGAAAAACAACATTCATCATTTAGATCATTATTAGATCACAACCCTGAGAATGTACTTATCAAACCACAATAGACTCGGACAGAACGGGGCCATACAGGCTCCCATATCCTGAGTGCCTTATTTCTGATAATGCAACTGAAGTCTGCATTAGGGGTTTTGGAAGCCACATCCCACGGGTTGCCTGTTAAAGTTATAGTCAGCTAAATGCCCATTCCACCTTCAGTTTGACCCTCTCATTAAAGAAAAGAAAAATGTGGGCCGGCCCGTGGCTCACTCGGGAGAGTGTGGTGCTGATAACACCAAGGCCCCAGGTTCGGATCCCATATACGGATGGCCGGTTGGCTCACTGGCTGAGCATGGTGCTGACAACACCAAGTCGAGGGTTAATATCCCCTTACCGGTCATCTTAAAAAAAAAAAAAAAGAAAGAAAAGAAAAATGTTTGTCTATGTGAAGATAGGAAAACAAACACAAACCAATCTAAATGGTACAAAAGGATATAAAAAGCAAGTGTTCCTCCCATCAGCAGTTCATGTCCCGAGACAAGCGGTGTAACTAGTTTCTTGTGTCCTTTCGAAAATATTCATTCTAAGCCTATTCTCTATTCCATTTTGCTTTTTGCATTTTTTAAGAAAAGTTCTTCCCATATTATCATATATAGATTTACTTGATTCTTTAACAGTGGCTTCATTCTTTTTATTCTGCATTATTTTCTATTGAGCAGATGCCCGTCATTTATCTAACCAGTCCTCTGTCAATGCCACTTCTATCTTTTGCCACTGTGACCAAGCCTGTAATGACTCTCCTTGTACATCTGCTCTTGTGCACCTGAGTCTGTCCGTGGGATGAAGTCCTAGAAATAGGCTTTGCTGGAAGAAAGGATTTAAGCATGTAAAATCTATAAACATGGTCAGAATTGTCCTCTAAAAAAGTCATGCTGGTTCCTACTTGCCACAAAGTCCCAGAAGGCCTTTGAGTCTCCCACATCTTTGCTGATACAGTTCAGCTTCTGTGATTACAGATGATAAAATAACGCAGAAAGAGTGCAAGGGGCTTGCCGGACATACTCTAGAGAGAATCTGGTCACCTGACTTGGCATGTAGCATTCTTCTCCCTGGGCCAGCTGACCAGAGTCCCCACCTCGCAGCACCCCTTCCCTCTCTGGTCATGTGTGAATCATCCCCCTTCTTTTCTGCCACCCACATGGACCCCTCCCTACGGTCTCCTGCATCCTATGTTGCTCAGGGGGATAAAGGTCCCCTGGGGTTGGGCACAAGGTGCCTTCTGACTAGCCTGTGACTTACTCCTCAAGTCCTCTGAGTGTTCACAAAAATATAAATTCTTCTCATATAAATATAAATAGTAAGCAGTTTATATAGGGTCCCCTACAGTTTTTTTAAACTTTATGAATGAGCCGGATGTTCACATGGTTGAAAAAAATTAATCTAAAAAGTGTACCATGAAAAATTCTACTCCCACACCGCCCCCCTTTGGTCCAGTAATGGCCCCTCCCCCCATACCTGTAATCTCTTTTATTAGTTTCTTTCCACATTCTGTATGCAAATATAAGCAGATATGAACATATATTCTTATCCCCCCTCTTTTTAATTATATAAAAGAAGAACTGCTTTGCACCTTGCTTTTCTCACCTGACAATGTCTTGAGGTGAGGTTCATTCCACAGCAATGGATAAAGAGCTTATTTTCTAGCCACATGATATTTCATTGTAAGGAAATTCCATAATTTATTTAACTAATCCCCTACTGATGGATATTTGAGTTGTCTCCAATGTTTTACTTCTACAAACAATGCCTTAGTGAATAACCTTTTACTGATGTCATTTTGCATGTGTGTATGCTTCCAATCCTGATAACATGGAATAGGCCAGGTAAATGGACCATGGAATCTCTGTGAGAGCTACAACCAGGAAACTAAAAAGATTGAGAACCACTGCTGGAACAGGTACCACAGTTCCTGTGGTGGTGGCAACCATACCACAGCATCTTGAGAGTTAGCCATGTGACCTATGGCTGCTCCCTGGCATACACCAAAGTCTGCTTCTAGCACTTGTGGGTTGGTCTTCTTTGTGTTCTTTTCTTTTCTTCTTTTTTTGTAGGGGGGACTGAGGGGGGGGCTACTTGTAATTCTTGGAGTGAGCACCCCAGTCTGAGAAAATTCTGCTTTGGACATGGGGCTCATCTCTAGGAGCCTGAGCAAAGGCACAGATGGGGGCTGAGCAATCACCTCTACAGGCAGTCAGAGCAGATTTAGCAAACACTCTTGGAAGCGACTGCCTTTCACACAATGCTCATTTGTTCTTGAAAAATGATGCTAGCAGCCATTAATAAAGAAAAGCCTCCTCTTGTAGCTCTATTGGACAAGCGAGCACTTGTTGTGGAGTCATCTGCAAACACATGTGACCTGCCGACTCTGGGAAATGTCTAACTTCTGCAACTTTGCCTTCCAGCTGTTCTTTGAGGCTGTTTTAGGAATTTTGTTCCAAATGTCAGAGGCAGAAGGTCCAAGCTTGTCCAGCACAACCCACATTTGGAAGTAGCGCATATTCATTCTTTGTAGAAGATGTTTCCAGATCTTGTTCTTGAGTTATTGAATGATTCAAAGATGCCGAAGTCCATGACAGCTTTTCTGTGTTTTCACAGCCAGTGCTGGTACATTTCTGTGTCGGCCAGCGCTTGGGAAATGTACCCATAGATTACTGCATATTTCTGTCTCTGCTGTGTTTTTTTTTTTTTTTTTTTTTTTTAAAGGATCTGACCCCGTGGCCTTGGTGTTATCAGCCCCGCCCTCTCCCGAGTGAGCCACGGGCCGGCCCCTCTGCTGTGTTTTTTTTTTTTTTTAAAGGATCTGACCCCGTGGCCTTGGTGTTATCAGCCCCGCCCTCTCCCGAGTGAGCCACGGGCCGGCCCCTCTGCTGTGTTTTTTTTTTTTTTTAAAGGATCTGACCCCGTGGCCTTGGTGTTATCAGCCCCGCCCTCTCCCGAGTGAGCCACGGGCCGGCCCCTCTGCTGTGTTTTTTTTTTTTTTTAAAGGATCTGACCCCGTGGCCTTGGTGTTATCAGCACCGCACTCTCCCGAGTGAGCCACGGGCCGGCCCCTCTGCTGTGTTTTTTAGAAGAGAGTCAGTGTGTGGTTTTAGCAGTCTACCTCCCAGCATGGACTTTTACCTGTCCATCCCACGTTGCTCTCGACTATTCCTGGAGCCTCATGGCAGGAACAGAGCTTTGGTGTTGGCTAGTTCTGGGTGTGAATCTTATTTACTGACTGGCTCTGTGACCTTAAGCAAATGACTTAGACCTTTCTGGGCCTCAGTTGCTCATCAGCATCAAGTGAATTAAAAACCCCACCTGCTTCATAGCAGAATAGGAGTCACTGTGAAGAGCTCAGCACAGTGCCCACACACAGTGACTGTCATTATATGGAATATTCACTCTTTTTTTGGTTTATTGTTAATTAAGAATTATTTATGGCATCTCTTTTCCCTCTCCTCTTTTTCTTAACTTTGGCATTATTGGGTACATGTATGTGTCTTTTTGGAACCATGGGACTTTGAACCATGGGGTCCTCCTCGAAAGAGACCCTAATTATATTTTTTACTGGTTCATTGAGATGTAACGTACATATCATATAATTTACCTACTGTAAGTGTACAGTAGATAATTTTTATAATTGTACATAGCTGTTCAGCCATCACCACAATCCAGTTTTAGAATACCCCCATGACTTCCCAGGTTCCCTGGGGCCTAGTGGAAGTCAAGCCCGTGCCCACCCCAAGCTCCAGGCAACCATTGATCTGCTTTCTGTCTCTAGTTTTCTAGAATTTTCATATAAATGGAATATGTAGTCTTTTGTGAATGGCTTCCTTCACTTAGTATAATGCTCTTAATGTTCATCTATGCTATTGCATTTATCAGTATTTTGTTCCTTTTTATTGTTGAGTAGCCATACCGTATTTTATCCATCCTAATAACTTTATGGGTTGCTTTTTTTTTTTTATGGATAAATGTAAAAAAAGAAGAAAGTTAGAAAGGAAGGGTTTTAAAATCTTTTTACCTATAGTACTGTCCAGACCCTAATTTTAGAGAAACAGGATGTAAAAGGGATACAGGATGGAGGAGTGAGTGAATTAGGAAAGGATCTGAAGGACAGAGCAGTTTCTCTGGGTGGATGGGATCATGAGTATTTTGTGCTTTTGGCTTGTCTTTTTTTTTTTTTTAAATAGCTTTATCAAGACATAATTCACAGATTATCATTATACCCATTTAAAATATAGAATTTAGTAGCTTTCATTATATTCACAGAGTTGTTCAACCATCACCACAATCCATTTTATGACATTTTTGTCACCCCCAAAAGAAATCCCTCACCCCTTAGCTGCTACTGCCCCAGCCCTAGACATCTGGATTCAGTTAGTCTGGGGCAGGGCCGTGGCCTGGGTGTTTTTAAAAAGCACCCCAGGAGAGTCTGTGGGCAGCACATGTTAGACCCTGAATGGAAATGATGTTAGGAGGTATTTTTGTCGATGCTTTATTTCCCATCACATTAGGGCCCAAGACCCAGTCTCCCACTTCCCAGGCCTGTCAGCTGTGCCCCCCTGCCAGCGGCCTGCAGGAGGCTGGGGAGGAGGGATTCCGCTGATTTGGATTTAGAACGTGGTGCTCTCCCTGGCCTCAGGGAATCCAATAGAAAGGAAAAGTGGGCAGAGACTGTGGTGAGAGCGGGAGCCTTTTCTTTCTAATCAATAAGCAAACAGTTCCTGGAGTTGCCCAACCTGGCCACAGGAATGTTTCCTGGGTTGCAGCCCATGGGAATGATCAGTTAGAGCCTCTGTATTTCTGCAGGCAGGGTGGTGTGTCTGTGTGTTTAGCATGCAACCTGAAGCTGGGACAGTAAAGCTCCTCCAATTTCATATGGAAGCCAGAGGGCCTCCCTATTTTCCTTATTCTTTTTGAGGAAACTAAAGAAGTTTTCCTCCCTATAGCAGGGAAGAAAAGTCCTGCTCCACCTTCTGCAGGAGGCCAGATGTTGCTTCCAACTCCCTGTTAGAGTGAAGTTCAATTAGCGCCTCCTCTTCCCCCTTTAAAATGAGTTGAGATGAGATTCCTTGCCACTTAGTGGCCATTCTGGAAAACTGAAACCAAGCAGTCAGTCTTGACTTGAGCAGAGAAGCAGCCCCAGCTTCTCCAGCCAACCCACCAGAGTCTCCCATCCAGGCAGTAATACTGATATTAAACTGAGTGAGGTTCTTAGCAGTGGGTACTGGGTGTTCTTGTCCTGTCCAGTAGAGGCCTGGAAAGGAAAATGATCTAAAACTGAGCTCTTCTCTAGTCTTGTGGTCAAGAAGGGCAAGGAATGGGGAGGCACCCCCAACCCTTGTAGACGAGGGAGGTAACACTGCTCATAGGCCTGTGTAGAACCCTCGAGCTGACATTGCTTTAATTCCACTAGAGTGTCGCCCCAGGCAGGCATGGTCATTGTCTGTTCTGATCACAGCTAGCACAGGACCCTGCATGCAGTAGGTGTGCAGTACTTGATTAAACCTTGCAGCGGTTCCCCTCACGCTGCCACGTGGCTCTGTCCCTCACTTTATCATGCAGCCAGAAACTGGGCAGCCTCCTCCAGTGCTCTGTTTTGAGCCCTTCCCTAGTGCCCTTTATTAAATTGTCCCCTCCACCCCAGTCCACAGCATAAAGCCCTTGGAAACCCCTTACCTTCTTATATTTCTCTATTACACATTTCATTCATAACACTTATTAATTTAGCTGTTAATTATCTTTTCTCCACTGGAATGTAAGCTCCATGTGGGAAGGGACCTTGTTCACTGTTGCATTTCCCAGTTCTCAGAAAGATGCCTGGCAAAGAGTAGGGGCTCCATAAATGTTGGTTGAAGAAAGAATCCTTGAAGCAAGGAGGTGGGAATGTCTCCTTTGTACAGAATGGGGAAACTGATGCTCCCAGGAGGTTAACATAACTTACCCTACAGCAGGCACCTAAGAAGCAAGGCTGGGATTAGAAGCCTAAATTTATAACTTTTTTCACCAGGCTGCTTCTGATCAACATCCATGGTGTCTGCTGTCAGAGAAAGAAAGCAGCACTAGCCAAGCAGAAGCACGGTTGGGAAGCAAATAGACACTGCCAGAGTGACCTTAAAACAAAGGGAGAAAAGTCAAGGGTGATGGGTCGCCCCCTCATCCTTCTTTACTTCCCTTCTGGAAGTAAAGGGTAAAAAGGCCCAGTCTAATTTTTCCTAATCTTTCACCTCAATGTTTTCTCTCTCTCTGCTCTGCTCCCCACCGCCATCTATTCTGATGGAAACAGGAGTGAAGCAGACTTTCTCCTTGTGGCCTGTCCGTCTCTGTTCATTATTGACATCTGTTTTCAGGGTGTAGGTCAGTGAAGACAGAGGCCATTTATAATTTGTTCAGGGCAAGGATGTCTTGGGGAGGTTGAGAGAAAGACCTTGATAAGCTTCATGCAAATAAACTTCCGTCCCTGGGATGCCATGGGAGCCACCTGTCAGCAAGGGTGCAGATGCCTCAGCCGCTGACCCGGGATCACATCACACGGGCGCTGTGAGCACACGCTGGGAGTCATGTTTGTGCAGTGTGATGTTCCAAACTGCTTATCTTCCCCAGAAAAATGTTCAGGGTTAAAGCTGGCCAATTAGAGGAATTCTTATGCAAAGTGGTGACATAAAGCAGAACATTCTTGACTCTGATGTTTAAAACTTCCTCCTTTGGGCAGCTGTCTGAATATCCTCAAGTTTTTCTGAGGCCTGGAACTGGATTTCCAAGGTTCAGTGCTCATCTGAAGAGAGAGACAGACTGAGTGTGTATAAATAATGCTTTAGCTATTATTCTCATTCTAGTTACTCTCCAACTGCCCCATTCTTTTGTGAGAACTAAATTCCCAGTATCCGTCCAGCTAGCCAGGTCTCGCAGATGGCTCATCAGTGCTAAGGGACAGGCTGCCTGTGGTTAAGTCATGGTGGTGAAATCCTGATTTGATGTCCGACCACAGCCTCTGTCAGTTCATAGCTGTGTGACTTGGCTAAGTACCTTCACCTCTCTGGGTCTCACTTTCCTCATTTGTAAATGAGGGATGCTAACGTCCTACCTCACGGGGCTGTCATATCCAGTGAGGATATTAGATTATTTTTATTGCTCATCGTTCTCAGGAGCAAATGGACACGTGCAACTAGAGATTGATCAGGGTTGAAGAGATGGTCAGTCTCAAATCTCCTCTTCAGTATACTCCAAATGTGGACAAACTGGAGGCCTGATGACCTTTCTGTCCCATTTTTTAAACATAAAATTACATTTTCTACTGAGCACAGGTGCTCAATAAGCCTGTAATGTTTTCTAATTTCATGGACACCCACCAAAGGAAGACATGCCAGATTTACCCAGGGCTGTCTAAGGAAATGGTCAACCTAGAATGAAATTTTATAGGCAGTGGTGTCTATGGAGACTTAAGGCTTTGTGGTTGGAGTTAGGAACACTGCTCCTAACTGGCAAAAAGAAAAACTCCTGCCTGGCTAAATGAGGTTGTTGCCCCAGGATTCCTTTTATCCATCAGGTCAAACTTCTTGTCTTTTATTTTTAAGTATTTAAGTTAGAAACTGAATACCTTCGTTTGGGGGTACATAGTGGCAATGCGGCCCCCAAGAGCCTCATAAGGTTCTCTGATCTTGTCCTCGAGTTTGTATGTGTAACGTTCAACTCTGAAGCTGAGTGCTCCAGTTCCAAAGGTCCTTGAAATAAACTAAACGCTGTGTTCTTTAGTGTTAGCTGTGGGGAATGTGCTTTGATGAGAGGCAGACAATCCATGAAGCACCCCTTTGTGTGTGCTGTGGGCAAAACACTACTTTCAAGTAAGTAGTTGCTTCTAAGAGACTGGGTTATCCTGCTGGTTACTAGATAACTCAACTACGGTGAGCTGCCTTTGATAGCAGGCCCTTGAGACTGTCTTGTTCCTACCTACTCACATTCCAGTTATGGGGCTGAGTGGGGGTGGGAGAAGAAATGGGACCCTTAAAGTAGAACTGGTCAATGGCACAATGGCAATTCCAAGCAAGGAATGTTGCAGAGCAGGAACAAAAGCTTTTCATGGACTTGGGTTTAATTTGTATTTGAACTTCAGGCATCTCTTCCAGTATCTTCTGTTGAAAGCTACTACTTGTGCCAAACAGGCTAGAAAATGGGGTACTGTAGGATGAATAGCAACATGCAAGAGCCACAGTGTGTTCAAGACACTTTTAAAAAGTCATTCCTACTAGTTTTTGTCATTTAAGAAGAATAGTTCATGCTGATTATAACAGGTAATAAACAAAGATGTATAAGGAAAAAGTATTTGCTTTTTTTTTTTTTTTTAATTAAACTGCCTCCTACCTCTATCCCAACCCCACTTCTTTCAATCTTTTCCGTACCTCTACACCAATTACCATTATTCTCCTAGTGTATAGAATTTCATGCTGTTCTGGAATGTCTTCTTGCTGTTGTTAGTTTTGTTTTTTTTCTTAACAAGTATTCCTTCTTAAGCATATCCCCATTTTGCATATGAGGAACAGCGGGGAAGAGCTGTCACTTTGGGGTGAGACAGCCCAGCCCCTCTAACCACCAGTGTGTAATTTAGGGAAAAGAAAATGAGGATAACGATGCCTACCCAAAGGGTGTGGGCAGGGATTAAATCGGAAAATTGGACACAAAGAGCATGGTGCAAGGACCTGGCTTGTAGAGATAGGCACAAAGCATAGTTAAGAGCATGAACTCTCAGACTACCTGGGTTCAAATCCCGATCTGCCCCTTACTAGCTGCCTCAGTTTACCCATCTGTAAAAAGGGGACACTAAGAACACCAACCTCATAGAGTTCTAGGATCATATGAGTTAATATTTGTAAAGTCCTTAATGGCCAACCACTAAAGGAGTATTTGTAAAGTCTTTAGCATAGAGCCCGGCACATGAGTCAATGTTCTACACATGTTTAAGATATTAATAAAAGGGCCGGCCTGTGGCTCACTTGAGAGAGTGTGGTGCTGATAACACCAAGGCCACAGGTTTGGATCCCTATATAGGGATGGCCGGTTGGCTCACTTGGGAGAGCATGGTGCTGACAACACCAAGTCAAGGGTTAAGATCCCCTTACCGGTCATTGTTTAATCAATCAATTAAATAAATAATAATAATAATGAAATAGTGGACAGCTGACAAAAGTAAGTGAATCTATTAGTTGAGCCTGTTGTTTTTAATGGTGATGATGGTGATGATGATGATGATATTATTGTGTGGGGAAAAACATTGCAGTGAAAAGATTTTCCCATTTAGATTTGGCCAGTGGGATTTTGGTTCTTGTGATTGGGATTTGGTTTCTAGACCAGTGACCAAATAATTTAGGAAACGTGGGCATGCTAGGTTAAAGAATACCTAGTCACTTGCTGGCTTTATTTTTGTAACTTTTTATTATGGAAATGTTGAAATATAGCCAACCTCCATGTACTGGCCCTTGTAGGTCCAACATCTTGCCATTCTTGTTTCTTCTCACCTGCTGGCAGTAGAGTTCTCTGTGTCCCGGAGAGAGTCCAGGCCTTGCCAGGGCTAAAGGGAGCATCCCAGAGCCTTCCTGGAGCTGGAGATCCCCTTGGTCTTTCTTGTAATCTCCGATTTATCAGCCTGGAGGATCAGGTTGCACGGAAAGATAATGGGTCTTAATGAGCACCTGGAAATTCAGGTTGGGGTTCCCTGTCAGACTTATTCTGCCACTTCTCAATGGGTGGGACTTGGCCACTGTTAAGAAGAGTGGCCCCAAGCAGGTTCAGTGCCTTGCATCAAGTTATTTCAGAGCCATTTTCATATTTTTAGGCCACCACCCCTGGCAAGTCCAGTCATGCTTGTCTCAATGTTCACTGCCCAATCTGCACAGGCTGGGAAAGGAATTCAGGGCAGCTGTTGTTCCTGCTTACATGGCAAACCCCGAACACAGCCCAGTCACCCCATTACTTCTGCTGGGGGTGGAGGAGAGTTCTTTGAAAAGCATCTTGTTTTTGCTAGTTGGAAAAGAAATTCCTGTTTGAGACATAAAGCGTATCTGCCCATCTTTTAAGGCCTTGGCCTTTCTTCTTCTGTTGTCATTTTATGTCTCATTTGTTCATTTAGCAAATACTTGCCTTCTAGCTTGTCTACCCAAATGCACAGAAATAATCATCATCTCTTCCACTTGCATTGCTCTGGCTTACAAAATGTGATCACATTTACTGTCTCGGTTAATCTTCACAAAACCCTGAAGAGGTTAGGACAGCAGGCCTTTCTGAGGTGGAGACATCTGAGCTGGAACCCGAAGGAGCCAGCCTCACAGAAACCTGGCTGAAGGAGGAACTGTGGACAAGACAGTTCATTCTAGGAAATTCTCAAGTTGGCTTTCATATTACAATGGAAAAAAATAGAGGCCCAGAGAGGTTAAGCAATATGCTTAGGACCACCCATCAAGAACATGGCAGAATCTGGGCTTATAATTCAGTTGCACATTCTGAGACCAGCCCTTTTTTCTTGTCTTCGTCTTCCCATCACTTACTGCAGCTGCAGTTGGGGAAGTGAGCTGTAGACCCAGCCTAGAGGGCACTGGTAGGCCTCAGATTTCTACCATCTTTGGCAATCCTAGTTTGGAGGTAGAATACTCCTTTAAAAATAGCCAAGGCCTTCATAGGGTCTCTCCAGAGAGAGGAAGAACCACTCATGAGATGAGGTTAACTCCATTAAGGGCCTGTCCCAGCTCTACCACTTCCTGGTTACCAGATGTTAGGCAAATTTCTTAACCTCTCTGAGCCTCAGTTTCATCCTCAAAATGGAGATAGTAGGTGGTACCAATGCTCTCACCCCCAAACATGGCCCTATTTTCTCTGGCAAGGGCAAGGCTGTTGGCCTCAGAAATGTTTGCAAGGGTGGCCCCTGGTGGAAGAAATGAAAACTGCAGCTCCGGCATCCCGGATGGGTTTGGGGCTTTCTGGCAGAAACCTGATTTTCATGAAATGTTGAGGTGTCGAGCCTTGTAAAGTAGGCATAACAGCAGGAGTGTTTCTAAAAGAGCACTTGTATGAAATAGAAATTCCACGGGCGGGATGAGGGGCGATTATTTAAAAGGGTAGAAAACAGGCCTCATTGAGAGTTTCCTAGAATGAATCATCTTGTTGACCATTTCTCCCTGAGCCAGGTTTCTGCAGGGCTGTCTCCTTCAGGTCCCAGCTCAGATACCTCCACTTCAGAAAGGCCTGCAGTCCGCATCCAATATATGTTACACCTTCTCCAAATTCCCTTCTTTCCCTCTCTGTCACTCTTGTATCATTAATACTTTTGCAAGTTTTAATACTTTAAATAGCTATAAAGCTGTAAGTATGTTTGCCATTGGTCATAACATTTCTCCACTCAAGTAGTCCTTCTCTGTCTTTTGCATTTGTCTTTCCACCCTATATGATCAGGATCACACTTTTTTCTATGAAATCTTCGTTATCTCCCCCAAATGACAGAGATCAGTTTCTCCTCTTTGCCTCAGAAAATAAGCATAAAATCAGCACTCAGTGAATACTGACTATTAACAGTGTCTTGTGTAGAGTATTCATGGGGACCGAATTAATGATCAACCAATGATCAGCTACATTTGTGGGTTTTTTAATTTTTTAATTTTTTAATTTTTTAATTTTTTTTGCGACTGGCCAGTATGAGAACCCGAATGCTTGACCTTGGTGTTATCAACATCGCACTCTAACCAAGTGAGCTAACTAGCCAGGCTGTGTTTTTAAATTTTTACATATTTTTTATTTTTTAATTTTTAGGGCAGCTGGCCAGTACAGGGAGCTGAATGCTTGGCCTTGGTGTTATAACATCACACTCCACCCAACTGAGCTAACTGGACAACCTCTTAAATTTTTATTTAACAAACTTTAATATAGTATTTATTATGTACTAAGCACTATTGTACATACCTCAAAATAACCCTATTAGGTAATTATTATCACCGTCATTCTATACATGGGTAGGCTGAGGCACAAAGAGATTAAATAACTTGTCCAAAGTCACAGAGCTAATAAATAGCAGAGCTGGGACTTGAATCCAGGAGTTTGGTCCATAGTCTGCTCTTAACCACTATGCCATGCCAGCTCTTTCTAATTATCTGCCACTGTTTGTTTAAATGTAAACTGTTTATTTAAATATAGACTATCCACAGCATCTCACTGTACCTTGGCTTCCATCTTTTGTTTTTTTTTGTCTTTTGTCTTTTTTCCGTGTCCAGCAATGGATCGCAACCCTCAGTGTCGCCCCCGCACTGGACCGGGGACCGGCAATGGGACCGCAACCCTCGGGGTTGCTCCCGCACCTCGCTCAGCCAGTGAGCGGGAACCGGTCTGTATGTGGGATCCGAACCCGCGGGCGGGAGCGCCACCGTGCTTCCCAAGCGGCGCACTTATCCAGTGCGCCACCGGGCCAGCCCCTTGGCTTCCATCTTTTGGACATAGTAGATATCCTGAGTTATTTTAGTGTGGTCTAAGAGGCATCTGAAGGAAGGGCCCTTTTTTTGTCATTACTGAAAAAGAGAAGTTATTTTCTAGACAAGAATCTGTTTTCACTTGACAAGTAGAGGAGGAAAAAATGAGAGCACAA
Source organism: Galeopterus variegatus (assembly GCF_000696425.1). Lineage (NCBI taxonomy): Eukaryota > Metazoa > Chordata > Mammalia > Dermoptera > Cynocephalidae > Galeopterus > Galeopterus variegatus. The sequence goes on along the minus strand of NW_007726129.1, from coordinate 365,871 downwards.
TGAACAGTCACCCTGTAATTGTCAAGAACATAATGATGATATTGACTGCTTTCCTAGCTTTGTTGTTCTGTCCCAGATTATGATTTATTTTGCTTGTGCTTGTTTTGTGTGGGTTGGGCTTTTGGTGGGTCAACCAAGTTCATTCACCCTTTGGGGAAGAAATGTTCTCACCTTGGATCTGCCCAATTTCCTAATTGCTGTGATTTCTGCCCTGCAGTGACTTTTGAAGGATGCACTGGTCGTCCAAGAACAGTCTATTTTTCTGATGACTCCCGATTCAAAGTGGGCACAGACGGTGTGGTTACAGTCAGACGGCCTCTACAGCTTCATAATCCAGAGACCAGTTTTCTTGTCCACGCCTGGGACTCCACCCACAGAAAGCTTTCCACCAAAGTTACATTGGAGGCAGTGGGGCACCACCGCAGCCACCACCACCATCATGTACGTTGGAGCATTTCTTAGAAGTCCACTATTTATTGTTTTATCTGCTGTCTAATCCAGGTTTGTTAGCCTTGGCACCACTGACATTTCGGGCTGGATAGTTTTAGTTGTGGGGATTGTACTCTGTACTATAGGATGTTAAGCAGCCTCCCTGACATTAACCCAAGAGATGCCAGTAGCACCTCTGCCAGTTGTGACAACTAAAAATATCTCCAGACACTGCCAGTACCCCCTGGGGGGCCAGGTCAGCCCCATTTGAAGACTCTTGGTCTAACTAAACTGATTCTTGCTGGGTTTTTTGGCTTGTTGGGATCAGGTAGTATAGAATAGTGGGAAAGGCATGGACAAGGATTAACCCCAGCCCTGCCATTTACCTGAGTGATCTAGGAGGAGTTACTTAACCTGTCTGTGCTTGAAATCCCTCATCTGTAAAATGGAGGTAATAGTGAGGAATGAATACATGTGAAATGCTAGCAATGTGCTAGGCATGTAGTAAGTGCTCTGTAATTGTTAGCTGTTCCTATCACTCCCTTCCCAGAGGAAGAATGAATGAGAGGTCAATTCTCTGATCATTTTGCTCTTCATGTTACCAGTAGAAGCTTTTGCCCCACTGAGCTGTAACCTCCACAAGATCCTTCCCCACTGTATTTGCAGTGCCAGACACTAGGTCTGGTACATACCAGGAGCCTAGCAAGTATTGAATGAGCAGATAGGTGGATTGGCTGTGAATGGAAGGATGTCTGCCTAGGTTCTTGGCAGGAATGTTTCTGTGAGTTGTTATCTAAAACCAAATGCCTTTGCCAGTTTCTACATTGCTCCCATGGCACTTCCTACCAAAATGTCTCTCTGGAGGGATATTCTACTTGTATCCTGCTTACTGTCTTGGAAGTATGGTATGTGCTGTAAGTGCCAAGACCTTTAAAATTGGCTCCTGCTTTTCTCCCCCATGACTCTTGAGATTCTTGGAACTTAATAGTCTTCTTGATAGATCTAATTTTCCTCCCTGGTATAATTAGACAGACCAGAAAAATAGAAACTTACTAGAACTGCATAAACTTAGCTCCCTGACTCAGGTCTCCAACTGACTCTGTCATTCATGTGAATTTGAGTTCAGCATAGTGAGTTCCTTCTGGGCAGCTGTGCATGGAAGCCTTTTAGGACCAAGAGTTTTGAGCTTGGTTCTTCAATTTTTCCTTCCCACCTCTGCCAACTTTGCTTCTTCCTTCATGTCTGCTGTATCAGGATTGGGTTCAGGTACATATTATATAAAAGCCCAAATTACAGTGGTTTATACAAAATACTCTTTCAAGTTAAGGAAGTCCAGAGGTAAGTTGTGCCTAGTATGGAGACTCCACAGTCATCAGGAGCCTAGGTTTCTCTTTTCCTCTCTCCTCTGCCATCCTTAGCACTTGGCTTCCATCCTCAAGGATACCTCATGATCTAAGACAGCTGCTGGAGCTCCAGTCATCACATCTTTATTTTAGGTGATAAGGAGAAAGGGAAGAAGCACAAAAATGTATTGCTTAGTTGTCTGCCTGCCTTTTAAGAAGCATTTGTGGAGTTCTTAAGCAACACTTGTACTCGTATCTCATTGGCCAGTACTTTGCCTCATGGTCACAGCTAGCTGCAAGCGTAGTATAAGAAGTACAGTTGGGTACATTGCTGGGTACAAAACTGAGATCTATATTAGAGAGAGATATTTTATTTTGTTTTTTTGTTTGTTTGTTTGTTTGTTTTTTTAAAATGACCGGTAAGGGGATCTCAACCCTTGGCTTGGTGTTGTCAGCACCACACTCAGCTAGTGAGCAAACCGGCCATCCCTATATAGGATCCGAACCCGTGGCCTTGGTGTTATCAGCACCGCACTCTACCAAGTGATTGTCAGTCTCTGTGCTTTAGTTTCCTCTTCTGTAAAATGTTGATAATAATAGTACCTGTCTCATGGGGTGGTTGTAAGGATCAAAAAAGTTAGTCTGTATAACATGCTTTTATTTATTTATTTATTTTTTTAAAAGATGACCGGTAAGGGGATCTCAACCCTTGGCTTGGTGTTGTCAGCACCACACTCAGCTAGTGAGCAAACCGGCCATCCCTATATAGGATCCGAACCCGTGGCCTTGGTGTTATCAGCACCGCACTCTACCAAGTGAGCCACGGGCCGGCCTATTTTATTTTGTTTTTAATAAGGAAGGAAAAATGGATATTGGGTGTTAGGTGGCAGACTCTGGTTTGTCTCTAGTTCAAGGGACCCTTGTGGAGCCAGGTGGTACTGTATTAAGAGAAGGGATGGCAGTCTTACCTTTTTTAATTTGTATGAGAATAGATCTGACTTTCTAGTTCTTTCATTTTGTTTAAGTGGGTTTCTCAGTCTGGGGTCTTATTTTTCTGAGAGATAAATTCCATGGTCATTAATGTTTAGGCATGATTCCCTTTAATTTCAGCATGTGCAAATGTTAATGTTTTGTTTTGCCAGCGCAGTGTCTATCACAGTTTATTACCATTCTTTGAAAATATTGCAGTCACGATGTCAGCAAGCCATGCTCTTTGCCTTCCTTTTCAATATGGCAAATGGGTTAGCATTTCATCAATGCCTGTTTGCTCACCACAGTTGGACAAGATGGCCATTTTAAGGCTTAGAGTACTTTGTCCTTATGCTGGGGCTAAATGCCAATAAAACCGTAACTCAGTATTTTCCAACTAGTCCAACCATCATCTTCACCATCATCATTTATTGAGTACTTATTATGTTTCAGGCACTCTTCTAAGTGCTTTATATGCAATACTCGTACCTCATTTAATCCTTCCAAGAACTCTGTGAGGCAGGTACTAAGGTTATCCCCATTTTAGACATTAGAAAACTGCAGTACAAAGAAGTTAGGTAATCTGTTCTGGACAAGGAGATGCCATTGTGAGCATTCAAAGCCAGGCAGCCTAGCTCCAGAGCCTGTCCTTGGCCCAGGTTGGGCTGTCTCTCTAGGAGACAGACTCAAGGACATGAGGGCTGCGGTGTGCGGCTGTGTGTGTGTGGGTGCATGTGCGTGTGGCCAGTATGCAGGACTGGGGAAGGGTTCCATGATGATACCTGGTCACATCTCGTAACTATCGTGTGCATCTTGAATCTGAAAAAGGCCAGGAGATAGGGCTTGAGTCAAACAATGACTATGAGTGAGTATTTTTATGTGGAAGGTGGGAGATGAGATTTTCTTCTGGAAACTTCTATGTTACCATTAATCACTTTAAAACACTTAAATAATTTGGAAGATATTTTCCTTCCATCTTTAATTCTCTTATTTCCCTGCATGTGCATTAAATTATCTTCATTGCCCATGAAAACTGTTCAATACAAGTCTCAAAGAGTATTTTTGGTTCTCATCCCAACAGCTTCTGTTAGAACAAATGGAAACCATGTAGATAAAATGTAACACAATGAGATTAAGAGATTTGTATTGATCACAGAATAGTTCTTAGTATCAATTCCCAAAATGTACTTGTTTTGGCTGATCACTTTAGGGACCCATATCCCTAGGAAAAATGTAAAAGAAAAGAACCTGAAAATGCCTGAATGTCCAGTTGTTGAATAACCTAAATTATCTGAGTCTAATGATTAAATTATCGGAATATAATGTTGCTATTACAAATGACATATATTGTTCAGGCTTGAAATAACTTTAAAACCCTCAAACCTATAATCATGTATGCATAATAATTACTTCAACTCTGGACACTAAGAAGAATCAAAAGAGAACATAGTTTTTATTATAAGGCAAAGGGGTTCATTGGTTTTCATTTTGGCTGTTCGTCTTGGAGGGTATGTATAATTTGTCATTGATGAGAATGTGTCATGAAGTTAAAACATATTGCCCTCAGAAGGCCAGGGACACTGACTGGATAGTTTGGACTGTTAGACCTGTAGTATCTCTCTTGAATGATCCCATTTCATTCCTTATCTCCTTACCTTTTAGGACCCTCTCCCTGGAAGCTACATGGAAGTGCTCACATTTCCTGACTCCTCCCATGGTCTCAGAAGACGGAAGAGAGACTGGGTTGTCCCTCCCATCAGCTGCCCAGAAAATGAAAAGGGCCCATTTCCGAAAAATCTGGTTCAGGTAGAGAAGGACATTCTCTATTTCTTGGGAGGAATTTGGTAGAGAAGGACTGAGGAGAGAAAGAGAAAGGACCCAGTGTTGGGATACTTCCTTACCAGTTCTGTTTCTTTTCGTTTTGTCTTCAGATCAAATCCAACAGGGACAAAGAAACCAAGGTTTTCTACAGCATCACAGGCCAAGGAGCTGACACACCCCCTGTTGGTGTATTTATTATTGAAAGAGAAACAGGATGGCTGAAGGTGACGGAGCCTCTGGACAGAGAACAGATTGCCAAGTACATCGTGAGTACCTCTTAGAAGCTTGTTGATGATGGGGTTACATCCATCCAGATTTTTTTGGTCAACCCATGTTAGATCCCCAGATCAAATGCTGTGGACATGTGAGGACTTTAACTCAACAGCTCTTGACCTGTTGATAAAAGAAAAGTAACAGGAGAACCTGGGAGAGTTTAGGGTTGTTAAGTTTTTTCTTGTTAGGGAAAAAGGGAGAGTCTTCATGCACTATGCACAAGTTTAAACACAAAATGTCAACCTATTCTTGGGGCTGGAAGTTCCTGACCTAAAGGAAGAGGATAAAGATGAAATTGGGGAGCAAAAATAATTTCTGGGACTTCAGAGCAGCATGAGCTTTGGGAAGCTGGGAGGAAGTGTACTGATGGCAAATTCAGAAAGATTTGAGAGAAACACTAGATGGAGTGGACAGAGCAAATTTTCTCCTGCTTGGAGTAAGTCAGTGTTTTCATCTGTAGGCCTGAGGTCCCAGTCCTCGTGTGGGAAATTGAAGGTCTGATCTGGTGGGTTTGGTCTCCAGCCCATGAGTCTTAATTTTTCACTATCTTATTGAAGCAGTAGCACATGTGTGAGAAAAGTTCCCTGCTAGGGGTCTCAGACTGGGAAGGAGTGGAGGCCAGGTAGAGCCCAGCCTGCTCTAGCCAGACTGCTGCTCCCACCTCTTCTTCATAACCTTCATTTGGCTCTTTTAGCTCTTCTCTCATGCTGTGTCATCAAATGGGAATGCAATCGAGGACCCAATGGAAATTGTGATCGCGGTGACAGATCAGAATGACAACAAGCCTGAGTTCACCCAGGAGGTCTTTCAGGGGTTTGTCATGGAAGGTGCTCTTCCAGGTATGTCCATCCAGTAATGGGGAGCTGAATACCCAGAAAGACTTTTTTTTTTTTTTTTTTTCCAAAAGATTACTGGTAAGGGGATCTTAACCCTTGACTTGGTGTTGTCAGCACCATGCTCTCCCAAGTGAGCTAACCGGCCATCCCTATATAGGGATCCGAACCCGTGGCCTTGGTGTTATCAGCACCACACTCTCCCAAGTGAGCCATGGACCCGGACCTACCCAGAAAGACTTTAGATTCTTTGGACCCTAAAGTGTTTGGGCTAGAGTTGGGGTCAGGTCACTGAGGTTGATCCCTTCATATGGACAGAACTTCTTTGGAAGCCTGTTGTGTGTGTGTGTGTGTGTGTGTGTGTGTGTGTGTGTGTGTGTGTGTAACATCCTACCTACAGAAACATGTATAAAATGAGAACAGTTTAAGAACAACCTTTCTGATTAAGAAACACATCCTTGCCCATGTCTTGAACCCCTATAAGCCCTCCCTGGTCACATTTTTTCTCTCCTCTTAGGAAACCATTGCCCTGACTTTTGTGGTAATCATTCCCTTGCTTTACTTTATCTTTTACCATGTATGTATTTACCCCTAGATAATAACTTGTTAGTTTTGCCTGTTTTCAAGCTTTGTGTACACAGAATCACACTATACGTATATTTCTGTGACTCACTTCTTTCATTCAACTTTATGTGCCTATGGTTCTTGCGTGTGACCGCCCACAGCAGCAGAACATTCATTTTCATTGCTGCATAGTATTCCCTTGTATTTTAATATTTATGTAAAACAATTTATCCATTCCATTGTTGATGAAAATTGGGGTTATTTCAGCCTTTTGCCATTCGAAATAGTGCTCTCAGAACATTTCTTAAATGTGTCTCCTGTTGTAAGTAGGCAAGAATTTCTCTAAGGTATATATCCACAAGAGTGGATCACTCATTTGTTGGATATGCATATGTTCATCTTTACTAAGTGGTAACAAACTTTTCCAAGGTAGTGAACTAATTTTTACTCCCACCAGTAATATTATTAGACTTCTTAGCTTTTACCAATCTGTTGAGTGTGTAGTTGCATCTCAGTGCAATTTAAAATTACATTTCCATGACGACTAATGGGCTAAGCTTCTTACATGTTGTTTGGCCATTTGAGTTTCTTCTTTATGACTTATATATTCAAGTCTTTTGCCCTTTTTTCCCCCATTGGGCTACTTATATTTTTCATAATTGATTCTCATTTAGTTATTCTGGATACTAGTCCTTTGTCAGTCACGTGTGTTATAAGTATGTTCTTACACCATGAAGGCAATGATCTCAAGTGACCATTCTTTTCAGTGAAGCTGTGGCTGAGAAGCCAATTGAGGAAAATTCTGGAATTTTTCTTATTTTACACACTTTTCACTCAGTATAAGAGAGACAGCAAAATGTTTTAGTTTAACGTTATTTATTCCTTATACTCCTCCTTTCCTCTACCCCCCTCCCCCCACATGTGTGTTGGAAAAGTGGAATTCTCTGAGCACAGCTTATCTGGTGTAATGCTTTCTTCCTCCCCTAGCACTTTGGTAAGAATTTTAGAAATTAGAGAATGGGAGAACCATGACATGGTACCATCCCCAGGCCCCCTTCTTTATCACTCAGGACAGATTTGGGATGAACAGTATTAATCAGATCCCAAAGTGCAGGCTGACTAAATCCTCCTCCTTTGATTCTTCCAGGAACCTCCGTGATGCAGGTCACAGCCACTGACGCGGACGACGATGTGAACACCTATAATGCTGCCATCGCTTACACCATCCTTAGCCAAGAGCCAACGCTGCCTTACAACAACATGTTCACCATCAACCGGGACACCGGAGTCATCAGTGTGGTCACCACTGGGCTGGACCGAGAGGTCAGGGGTCAGGAGTACCCAGAGGGTGTTGAAGACCAATTTATATTAGTTAAATCCCATGGACAATGCAAAAGTCTGCTGAGGCCAGTTGTCAGTTAGGGTGGTGATGGTCTGAACTTTGCATCCAGACACCTGCCCAGAGATTCTGTGCCTAGAATACAGGCAGGCTGGCATTTAAGCAGATGATAATACATTCTGGTTCTATGTGGTGGGCGAGGTGGGCCTGCGGTGGCTGTTGGTCTTGGCCCTGACTTGGGTGTGTTTGATCTATTTGCAGAGTTATCCCACATATACCCTGGTGGTTCAAGCTGCTGACCTTCAAGGTGAAGGCTTAAGCACAACAGCAACAGCCATGATCACGGTCACGGATGTCAACGATAACCCTCCCATCTTCAATCCCACCACGGTAATTCTGTAACTCCTTAGATAGTTTCCAAAGAAAGGTCTTTTATTGTTCATGAGCTAAGTTTCAGAACTACTCGTGGGTGAACTCTCTGAAAACTCTCCCTAGACTAGTGAATGTTAAACTTAGAAGCAAGCATGTTGGGGCAGCAATTAACATGGGATTGTAAAGTTGCAAAAAGCATCTACTGAATCCATGTCCTAATATTATCCAACTCTGTACCCAATCTTACTGGTTTCATTTATTCATTAAACAAATATCTTCTGAGTTTATACTAGGCACTGTGCTAGTTCCTAGAGATATAACCACAAACAAAGCAGGCAAAAGATTCTATTCTCTTGGAGCTTATAGTCTTGCTAGGAAGACGTTAGGCAACTTATATGAATTATTGAATGCCAAGTCTTTGAAATGCATTCATGGAGAAGGTACTGAGAGCCAAATAGAAAAACCTTAAATCTTATTGTATTAGTTAGAAAGTGATTTAGTAGTTACTAATAGAGAACTGACTATTGTGGTTTAAACAAATAGGGTTGACTTTTCTCTTGTGTCACGAAAAATCCCAGAGGTAGATGCTCTGCCCTGTCACTAAAGACCAAGCCTCCCTTGTTTTGCTGTTCCACCATCCTTAGTGTAAGGCTTCTATTCTCAAAGTCACCTTGTGGCCCAAGATTGCTGCTGGAGCTCCAGCCAGTCATGTCTACGCTCCAGAAGAGGTGAAGGGCAAGGGAGCAAGGCCAAGGCATTGCTGCTGAGTCAAGTGCTCTTATCAAAGATGTTTTTATGACAACCATTCTACAAGTTTTGCTTACATCCCATTGGCAACTGCCATCTGCAAGGGAGACTGGGAAATGTAGTATTTTAGCTGGCACATTGCTGCCACCAATATAGTTACTGAGGAAGGGGAGAATGGATATTTAGTAGATAATTTAGCAGTATCTGCCATCCTAAGTATAACAACAGAGAGACATTTATAGAAAGACTTGAAAGAAGGTCAGGCAGAGGTGGAAAAGCATTCTACACAGAGGGATTAGCATGTGCAAAATGTTCTGAATGAAGGGGAAAGCTGATGCCCAGGAAGAACTGAAAAACAGCCATTGTGACTCAGGTGTCGTGAACCAAATTAGGCAGATCCTACCAGACATTGTAGGCTCAGGTACGAATTTTAGAATTTATCCTGAACATAAGGGGATATCGTCAAAGGGTTTTAAGCAGAGGATTGTAATGACCAGACTTCCATTTTATGAAGATCACTGATAGAGAATGGATGGAGGTGGGTTGGGAGCAGCACAAATGGTGACTATACCACAGTGTCTTATACTTGGACTAACATCACCAGTTAGTCATCAACTAGCCTGTCAGCAACTGGGCCAGTGTTTACTGAGGGCCTTGGGTGGCCAGGGACTTGGAAAGCTACTTCAGGCACTCATGAAGGAAGATACTCATGAGTATTAGCTTGTCCCCGACATGAAGTTGGGCCTGCTCACAGAGCAGGCACTTCTCCAAGACTGGTGTGCATTGCCTGACCTCTGTTTGTAACATCTTGTCCTTGAAGCTTGGGCTCCGAAAGGATTCCCGTACCCCCCCTGGGACCTAGCTCCACTGTTGGTCTCAGTGTGTCATAAGTGACTCATCTTTGCTTTTGCTCTCCAGTATGTGGGTGAGGTGCTTGAGAATGAGGCAGATGCCGTAATCACCAGGCTCAGAGTGACTGATGTGGATGCCCCCAACACCCCAGCATGGGAGGCTGTGTATACCATATTAAATGACAACGAGGGGCAATTTGTTGTCACCACAGACCCAGTAACCAACGAAGGCATTTTGAAAACAGCTAAGGTTTGTATGGCGCCTGGCTAGATGCAGAACCCCACCCCAGCAGTTGGCCAGTCCCTTGTCCCCTGGTATCTTCTCAGAAGTAGATTAGCACTGGTAGGGTCGGGGTAGGGTGGCTTTCCCAGATTCTGGTAGATAGCATGGGGTCTGCAGTGACTTTTAAGGCTCATGTGAGACATCAGGAAGCTTCTACACAACATCCTGAAATTGAAGACAAACTGCTGTCTGCTTTAATAGGCTCTTTCCCAGAAACATCCCCCCCACCCCCCCAGCCACCTTTCCATTCTGCAAATGAGAGGGAAAATGGTTTATGGGTCTCTGCTATTTTGCTGGATTATTTTAGAAGTGGGGCAAATATGGCTGTTTTTGAAAAATGTCTTAGAAACTTGAAAACTAAGAAGTTGAGTGAGTTGCTTGCTGAAGTTAGAGTTAATTGATCCCTGGAATTGCCCCAGAGCTTTGACTTCCTCTTGAGCAAGTGAGCAGGCAGATTTGAGAACCACTGGTATATTACCAACCAAAGCAGTAGTTAAAAATTTAATGGTTTTTTTTCACTAACATAATTTTTTTTTTTTAAATCTCATTTTTCTGGCTCTCTAGGGCTTGGATTTTGAGGTCAAGCAGCAGTATATATTGCATGTGGCAGTGACGAACACAGATCCCTTTGTGGTCTCTCTCCCCACCTCCACAGCCACCGTCACTGTGGATGTGGTGGACGTGAATGAAGCCCCCATCTTCTTGCCTCCTGAAAAAAGAGTGGAAGTGCCCGAAGACTTTGGCGTGGGCCTGGAAATCACGTCCTACACTGCTCGGGAACCAGACACGTTTAAGGAGCAGAAGATAACGTAAGTGAAGCGTTTTCAGCTGACTTGCAGCCGTTGGGTATTTTTATGTATATATTTTATATATATCATTTAGTTTATGGCATTTTATCATTATTGGTCTGTGCAAGACCCTTCTCTTGTTTGGTTTCTTTTTTTATTCCCTTTTATCTCTGTTCCCTGTGCCTTTGCCCTGCCCTCCATGGTCAGCTGTTCTAGGTCTAATGTGCTTCTTCTTTTTGAGTTCTTGTGGCGTAGTAGGAAAGTGATTTCAATTTACACACATGGTACTGTGCTGTAAGTAGCTTTCTATTTCTTCTCTTTTAAACTTGAAGGCACCTCTATAATGTGAATCACAGCCGTAGATGCTGAAACCCACTAATCACAACATTTGCTTTAAAATATTCTAATTTTGTACATGTAGTTAATGTGCTACTGCTCATCATGCAGGTGATCCTTCTTGGTGGTCCATACTGTAAAGCCTGGTAAGATGTATTTTTAGTTGAATTTTAAAAAGCAGTAGAGGGCCAGCCCATGGCTCACTTGGGAGAGTGTGGTGCTGATAACACCAAGGCCGTGGGTTCAGATCCCTATGTAGGGATGGCCAGTTGGCTCACTTGGGAGAGCGTGGTGCTGACAACACTAAGCCAGGGGTTAGGATCCCCTTACTGGTCATCTTTAAATAAATAAATAAATAAATAAAAGTATAGTGAAAAGCTACAGATGATAGGATTTTGTTCAGTGATGAAATGAAGACTTGGATTTTTATATGGTTTCCAGGCTGGGTTGATAACTTGCAATGCTGCAATAGGTAGTTGAAAGCATTTCTTTGGGCGAGAGCACCAGGTTTTAAGAGTGTTTGCAGTGGCCGTTTCTCCTGGAATGAAGACCGCTAATGTAATTCATCGCTTTGCACATCTAAGGAAGCAAGAACAAACCCACAGGTTTCCAGAGCACCTTTCTCCTTTGATTTCTTAGCTTCACTTTCTGAGCCTTTCTATGACCTTGATAGGTAACTGGGCAGTATATCTCTGTTTTTCATGCCCTTATTTCCTCTGATTGACTTCTAATAAGAAGTTTTTTTTTTTTTTTTTTTTTTTTTTTTTAAAAAAAATTTTTTTTTTTTTTTTTTTTTAAAAAAAAATTTTTTTTTTTTTTTTTTTTTAAAAAAAAATTTTTTTTTTTTTTTTTTTTTAAAAAAAAATTTTTTTTTTTTTTTTTTTTTAAAAAAAAATTTTTTTTTTTTTTTTTTTTTAAAAAAAAATTTTTTTTTTTTTTTTTTTTTAAAAAAAAATTTTTTTTTTTTTTTTTTTTTAAAGATAACTGGTAAGGGGATCTTAACACTTGACTTGATGTTGTCAGCACCATGCTCAGCCAGTGAGCAAACCGGCCATCCCTATGTAGGATCCGAACCCGTGGCTTTGGTGTTAGCAGCACCGCACTCTCCCGAGTGAGCCACAGGCCGACCCTAAGAAGTTTCTTCTAATAATGAATCTCTGATTAACTTCTCATAACATGTTGCTTAACAGGATTCTCTTGACTCTGTAAGACTGGAAGGTGTTTTTAGCCTCCCTGACACTTAGCATTAAATGCCAATAGTATAGCCCACCCAGAAGTCAGTGTGTCAGATCTCCAAATGTTCATGGCAGGAGAGGGCATGGCATAGTGCCACCACTGGAGAACTACTACTCTCTGGGGGAGGGGTAGCTCATCTGGAGGAGTCTGCTTTTAAAAATAAATAAGGATCATAGTACTCTTTGCTTTGGGCAAGATTTACCCACAGATTCTAAATCCAGTGGGTGAAAGTTGGTGAAGAGGATACTCTCAAATTATCTCCCCTCAGATTCTGGATTAATTTCAAACAAGAGAAAGCTACGTTATTGTGAAGAAATCTGGTGGCCTTTCTCTTATCCAAGTGATCAAAGTTAACATCACCAGTACAAGAACAGGCAGACATCCTGTGGCTCTTAATGAGATACACTGAGAAGGATACAGCATAACCTGTATAGCATTCTTGTAGCCAACACCCTCCCCCCCCCACACACAAAATGGATAACCTTAATCTAATTATTAGGGAACAATCAGACCAAACCAAATTGAGGAGCAGTCTACAAAACAACTGGCCCGCACATTTCAAAAATGTCAGTGTCGAAAAAGAAAAGCTAAGGAATGGTTCTAAATTAGTGGAAACTAAAGAGATATGCCAGTTAAATGCCATGCATGATCCTGGATTGGATCCTGAATTGGGAAGGGTGTGAGATTGCTGTGAAGGACATTTTGGGGGAAATTAACAATTTCTTTCTTTTGGGGGGCAGTTGGTCGGTATAGGGAACCAAAGCCTTGACCTTGGTATTATAAAGCCACACTCTAACCAACTGAGCTAACCGGCCAGCCCCTAAAATTTCAATGTGTACCATATATTCAATACCCGTAATAATATTCTATAAAAGTTTTATTTCCTGAAATTGAAAATCAAATTGTGTTTACATAAGAGAATGCCTTTGTTCTTAGGAGATAATACATTGAAATATTTATGAGTAAAAGAACATAATAGCTGTAGCTTATTCTCAAATGGTTCACCAAAACAAAATATTATGTATGTGTGTGTCAATATCTACAGAAAGCAAATGCGACAAAATATTAACAATGAGTAAACCAAGGTGACGGGTACAAGGAAGGTCATCAGACTGTTCTGGCAGCTTTTCTGTAGAGTGGATAATTTTCAAAATAAAAACGTTGGACACCCAATTAAGAAATCAGTCTATGAATCTGTAAAGCAGTGATTCAATGGATCAGTTACTTAATAAAAACGTTGGAAATAGCTATAAATAAAGAGGAACCTTAGCCTTCTTCATTTATGTGCTATTTGCCATTCCTTTCTAAACCAGAGATTGTGCCTTTTCAGGTATCGGATTTGGAGGGACACTGCCAACTGGCTGGAGATTAATCCAGACACTGGTGCCATTTCTACTCGGGCTGAGCTGGACAGAGAGGATGTTGAGCATGTGAAGAACAGCACATACACGGCCCTCATCATAGCCACCGACAACGGTAGGGAGCCCTGTCCAGGCCGCTGCTGCTTTACCCTCCCAGCTACCTGGCTTTCTTTCTCCTACCCTTCTTTTGGAGGCATGAGTTCATTTTTCCTTCATTCTAAATGAAAGAATTCTCACTGTCAAAAATTCAAATAATTTGGGTCCAGCAGAAGTTCCTTTTCACCCCTCCCTCTTGATACCTGAACCCTGCTCTTTCCCCATGGGAGCCAGACTGCCTGGGTTCAGATCCCAGGTGCAAAGCTAAATACCTGTGTGACCTTGGAGGTACTACTTAATTTTTATGTCCCTTAATTCCTTTATCTGACAAAAGGATAATACCCCATCTGGAATAAATGAGTTAATTTGTGTAAACATGCCTAGAATAGCATCTGCCACATAGTACAGGCTACATAAGGGCTATCATTATTTTTATTACCGTCACCATCATCATCATGTCAAGTGCAGGTCCGTCCAGACTTTCTGTGTATTTGGATACATTTATATACATATAGAAATATAGTTTATTATAAAACCATCATCTGGTTTATAATGGTCTTTTCTGTTTATTTGGTTTTATTATAAAAACCATTGTCTTATTCATATTGTTTTAAAATTTAAAAATTTTTTTCACTTGACAATGTCTTTAAGACATAGAGATCTACCAAGGCACGTCATAGATCTCTTTTTATAAGAATGTTACCTGGATATAGCATAATTTAATCATTCATATATTAAAGAACACAGGTTGTTTTCAATTATTATTTCCACGAATGGTGAGTAAACAGCCTGGTACATGCCTTTCTGCATAAGTATTTCCCTCGGACAGATGTTCAGGAGCAGAATCACTAGGTTCCCATGGTTAATTCTCTTCCCTGTCTCTCACCCCCAAACCTCCTGGGGTAGTAATTCCATCTTTGACAATGTGGAAAACAGAGGGCAAGGCAAGTGAGGCCGTAGTGGGGTTCCCTTTGTAGGTCACCTTTGCAGAAAGGGAGAGCTAGCCCATTGCTTCAGCCTGTAGTGCTGTACTGGCCAGCTATCTCTGGCTGCATGGAGATTCCCTGGCCTGGCCTGGAAGTAAGTTGAGGTAAATGGCACCCAAACCAAGGGTTGGTAAAGGACCAGGGAATAAACACTTTAGGCTCTGTTGCCATTGTAACCTGGAAGCAGCCATAGTCTGTAAAGAAATGAGCATAGCTATGTTCCTAATTTGGCCAGCAGGCCTTAGTTTGCTGACCTGACCCCCTGACCTAAATAATCATAGCTAAGGTATGGTGGTACTGATTCCTTCAAGTGTTATTTGATTGTGCATGCCTTTTAATGTAAGACCTAAGAGGAGCATGCAGTTTCTTCAGAAAATCTATTAGGTCATTAGAAATGATTTTTTTAAAAAGTTCATTTTAAGTGACATATGCTCATTACTAAGAAAAAATTCTCTCAATAAAAAGATTTTAGGTTCGGATCCCCTTACCAGCCAGTCACCCAAAAAAAGGAAAAGATTTTTAAAAAATCACACTCTTGCCATCTAGGCATAACTGTGTATAGGTCTGCTGTTGTTGTTTTCCCTATCATGTACTAATATTGATGACAATGGTTCCTCAGTTTCTGTTTTTCCTACTATCATATGCTTGGTGCTGTGTCAGGATGTAAAAGAAATGCAAACAGAAGTGTATATGAACTTCCAACTCTATTTGGAAAAGCAAGTTGCAGAAATTTAAAAACGCTCAACCCTCTGATAATCCCTCTGATGGCATGGAAGTGCAGAAGAGGTAGTAGTAGTGGGGGGTGGAGGGAGGACAGGCATGACGACTTCTTAGAGTAGTTAGAATTTAATGAATCAATAAAGTTATGTGAAAAAGAGGAAGGCGGGTGTGAAGAATAACTGAATAATTATTATCAAAATGGGAAATAAGCTTGTCCGCTTAAGACGGTCAGAGGCCTGCCCAACTGGGATCGGTGGGACAGGAGGTGCCTGGTGGGTAGGGGGGTGTCTGGGAAGGGACCACTGAAGTGCCAGGACAAGATTTGGATGTGGTCTGGTGGGAGGCAGTGGGGATTCATTCGTGTTCCTGAGCTGCCATTTCCTCTGTATTTTCTCTTAGGTTCTCCAGTCGCTACTGGAACGGGAACGCTTCTCCTGATCCTCTCCGATGTGAATGACAATGGCCCTGTACCAGAACCTCGAAATATGGACTTCTGCCAGAGGAATCCACAGCCTCATATCATAAACATCATTGATCCAGATCTTCCCCCCAATACTTCTCCCTTCACAGCAGAACTGACACATGGGGCAAGTGTCAACTGGACCATTGAGTATAGTGACGCAGGTAGGTACCTGCGCTTTATTTGGGAAACTTTGTTCTGACTGCCATACATACTTCTCCTTCCTCCTTGGCCCCACTTCTAAATTTCCCTCCTCATCTTCCAGCTGCCACCTCTTTCCTTTGGTATTTGTTTCCTTGTCCTTTCTACCTTTGAGGCATTGCACCAAAGTTTTCTTTCCTTTCCTGGTTTCTAACTTTGTAACATACCACCCGGTAATCTAAAACCCAAGCAGCTCCGTTTTCTCTACTCAGCTTTGAAATGTCTGTAGTTCTCTGACAATTTTATTCTAGAATGAGCTTTTTTTCCTCCCTTGGTTCCATCATTTATTTTTATTGCTTTCCCCAGCCCAAGAGTCTCTCATTTTGAAGCCAAAGAAAACTTTAGAGTTGGGTGACTACAAAATCAATCTCAAGCTCACGGATAACCAGAACAAAGACCAGGTGACCACTTTAGAGGTCCTTGTGTGTGACTGTGAAGGGGCCGTCAACAACTGTATGAGGGCACAGTATGTTGAAGCAGGATTGCAAGTTTCTGCCATTCTGGGGATTCTTGGAGGAATCCTGGCTTTGCTAAGTAAGTACATCTGCCTTGGGCTTCTAAAATGGGGAGGTGGATTACCTAGAAATGTTTTTGGTTCTTGCATTAGTTAGGGTACAGGTTAAACTGATATAAGAAGGAAACTCGCAAGTATGGTGGCTTAAATAAAATAGAGGTTTGTCTCTTACTGAACATTTCAGAGGGAAGTGATCCAAGACTGGAAGGCAGTCCTGTTTCATGAAATCAAACAGGGGACCCAGTTTCCTCCTATTTCATTTCTTTTCATCCTTTAGGTCAGTGCTTCTCAAGTTCGAGTGCATAGAAATCACCTGTGCCTTCTGGTAAAACGGAAATTCTGATTCAGGGGGTCTGGCATGGGCCTCAGACTCTGAGTTTCTAGCCAGCTCCCAGGTGATGCTGATGTTGCAGGTCTTGGACCACACACAGAGTAGCAAAGCCTTGAGGCACCATCCTCATCAGCATGGTCAACGCCGGCTCACCACCACCTCCTCCACATTCCATCCTGGAGGGGGGCTGATGGCAGAAGTGGCAGCCACACCTAACTGAGGGAGCCTGGATACACCCTAACTGGTTGACCATGTGCCCCATTAAAACTTGGCAGGGGGTGGGGATGGAGTGTGGATTAAGCACTGAGTATCAATTACTGAAAGGATGAAGGAGAAAAAGTATGCTGGGGAAAAATTGGCAGTTTCTGCCATATTCCCTAAAACTGGTGTTACTGTAGCCCACCGAGAGTGAGCCCTCGGGTTGACACAAATGCTCTTATGGCTCTAAAGGCAAGCAATGGCAAGTCCATTAGAAAACCTTCAAAGATAGTATGTAATTAGGAACTGGAAGGGGTTGTCCAAGTTGTAAATGCCTTTGCAGTAAATGCCTTGGGCTATTAATTGAGTCCCAAGGAAGGTTTCATGGAAGGTGTAGGTGGTTGGACCTCACTGGCTGGTGGAATTATGACAGGCAGGTGGGCATTTGGGAAGGTTCCCGCACTAGAAAAGGCACAGAGGGAGGCTTGAGTGGACTCTGTGTAGGGCAGAGAGCAAACCCATCTGGCTGGAGTGGGAAAAGATTCTGAAAGGGAGCAGTGGAACCAAATCTGGGGCTTTCCATCTAGCTCATGCACAGGTGCTATTGATCCTGCTGCTCCTGCCCTCTGCTGCCCATGTGCTCCCAAAGTTGAAGAGGATCGTGCTGTTGAGAATTCACTGAGCTTTCTGGACTTTTGTTCCTCTAGGCTTTACATGGCTTTATTGCCACCGTGACATTAGGTCCTCTGTCATTGTCTTGGGTGTGGTAACACTAGCCCTGCCTGCCCTCTTTCTAGTCAAATTATATTTTAATGGGCTGATGCGCTTTTGGGGTAGTGGTTACTGACTAGAACATTCATCCTGAGAATCTTAACAATTGTAGTTATACTTACAATATATGTTTTAAAAATAGGATTATGGGTATATTTCATTAGACACTGGGGGTGGGGGATTCCCATGTAGAACATTTAGAGAAGCAGCATGCCTGCATTTAGATGTCCAAGTTCTTGTTTCTTTTTTGTTTTTTTCTTTCTGGCAGTTGGCCAGTACAGGGATTAAACCCTAGACCTTGGTATTATCAGCACTGCGTTATAACCAACTGAGATAACCATCCAGCCCCTAGTTCTTGTTTCTTAAGGGCAAAAATATACCAGGAGGTCTTAAGGTTTTCATGGTTTTCACCAATATTGGATTGCGTACTCTCTGCCAGGCTTTGTGTCTGACATAGGGGTTTCAGTAAGCTGATGAGAAGTGCGCATTTGGAAACCTTTGGCTCCAAGCTCTGCATGGATGGGGACAGTTCATAGCCCACATTGTCTTGCTCAGTGCTGTGTCCCCACTGCAGCGACAGGCCTCGGTACACACAGCAAATGCACAGTGTTTTTGTCATGAATCGTGGATGAGGGAGTTATGTTGTTTATCTGGAGAAGGTCTCTGGCATCTTTCTGATGTTCAGAAACAGTAAGCAGGTTAGGTATGTCTGAGAAATCTCTCCCCCAAGTTTATGCAACCTCCTGTTTTGGTATGATAATGCTTTACTGAGATGTAACATATGGGTACTTGGGCACACATACTTATAATGAAAACACACAGAATCCTATTCTTTTCATTTGCAATGAGTAATACAATTTTTTTTTTTTTTAAGTAAAGTGTTAATTGTATATACCCTAGAAATAATCTCAGGGTAAGATGAACCCTGATCTTAAGGCCTGGAAATCAAACAGATTTTAAGGCTTACTTGCATGATTTTATCTTTTTAAGATAAAGAACACAGCAGGTGATTTTTTTGTCTTGTGTCCCAGCCCTCCATAACTGATTAACATTAACAGTAATATGCATGTATCAGTCACATTTAGGCTGACCCAGCAGCCCTGCTCACAAACCTTCAATGGCTCCAACTCACTCAGAATCAAAGCCAAAGACCTTACAGTGGCCTAGACACTGCTGTGGCGCCTCTGACCTCCTCTCTGCTTCTTTCTTCCACTCCCGCTCCCCCTGCTCCAGCCATGCTGGCCTCCTCATGTTTCCTCAATCACACCGAACATGCTCCTGCCTCAGGGCCTTTGCCCATACGGTTTCCTCTGCCTGGAACACTATCAATGATTGGTTTGAGATCCTTGTTAAAGACCACACTTATAGTCACATATTACCGTCCATTGTGTCGTACCACACATTAACTTCAGAGATGTGAGCACCATCATGTGGACTGACATTTGCAAGTGTTTTAAAGGCAGCCAGTAGCTGTCTACCAGCCACCTGTCTGGCATGCAAGGCGATGGTGCTCTGTGACAGCTGCTGCTTCTGGCCATCTTCACCTGTGGCACTCATCACTCTCATGCTTTCCCCCTCTCCCACTCCAGTCCTGATTCTGCTGCTCCTGCTGTTTCTTCGGAGGAGAGGGGTGGTCAAAGAGCCCTTACTGCCCCCAGAAGATGACACCCGGGACAACGTTTATTACTATGATGAAGAAGGAGGTGGAGAAGAGGACCAGGTGGGTTTTTTAAACTGTGGTAGCTCAATGGTGATCTCTTCATTTGGAAGAAGCAATGATTAGGAGAAGGCAGACATTGGAAATAGCTTTGTGTCCCTCTGTGCTTGTGTTTTTTAAGGCTTTACACATGAAAATAGACGTTGATATTGATCACCATCACCAACCTAGCTAACATTTATTGAACACTTACTGTTCTTCACCCAGATGAGTGAACTGAAGCTCAGAGCAGTTTAGTAACTTGCCCAGAGTCACACAGCAAGGAAGCAGTAGAACTTCAGAGCCTGCGTTCTTCATTGCTGTTCTCAGGACATGAACTTCAATCAAATTATCTCTGCCATAGAACAACTGATCTATTTTAGTATTTTGTTCTTCTTGATTTTTAGTTAGACCAAACTGTATTTTGCTTTTGCGTGTGTGTGTGTGTGTGTGTGTGTGTGGTGTGTGTGTGGTGTGTGTGTGTGGTGTGTGTGTGTGTGTGTACGGGGATTGCAACCCTTGGCTTGGTGTCGCCCACACCGCACGCACCTGGTGAGCACACCGGCCATCCCTATATAGGATCCGAACCCACGGCCTCGGCGCTCCCAGCGCCACACTCTCCCGAGTGAGCCATGGGGTCAGCCCATGTGTTTTGCTTTTTGTAGATGTAAAATCTCTAGCCCCTGATCTTGGAGATGATCTTAACTTGTCTTGCTATTTGAAGGTTGGCCAGAAATAAAGTGCCCAACAAACTGAGAAGGTATCTTAAGACCAAGAAACAAAGCAGGCATTTACAGGCAGTAAGGCAAATAATTTTACTAAAAGGGTAATTTACTTACAGGATGATGGATCTGATAGGTGACAACCCAGAGGTGTAGACAAGGTTTCTCTGAGCCACATCCTGGTTGAGCCCAAGTTATAGGCAGTTCATACAAAGCCACTAAAGCCGGGAATCAATTACTAGATAAGAACAAGCTGACGTCTTTAGCTCCAAGTGTCTTATGACAGTGATCACTATCTTTGGTGGTCTTGTGATACAGGTAGCTGGACTGGCTGTTGCCATGCTAGCACTTAATCATTAAGTTACTCCTATATAGTCAGCTGTTTCTACCTATTGTTCTAACTACCTTACCCCTTGTTACTGTATAATTTTTGTGGGCAGAATTCATATAAAAGACATAGCAAGAAGTAAGGGCTTGGAGATGGAGCAAGATATGTTCACAGTCTCACACTTACCCTGAAGTTTTCCAGGGAAATTTTGAGAATCTTAGAGAGTCTACATATAGAAAGGGAACCATGGGGCCCATCACAGAGCACTGCTTTTGACTCATGCAGTGAGGCACATTTGCTGAGCTCTGTGGTCTAGAAGAGCCACTGATAAGAATTTCATTGCTTGCTGTATAGAACATATTGGGGAGGGAGGGATAGGGTGTACAGAGATTCAAGATTTCAAAGCACTTATAAGTCTAGTTGGGGGATATGAGATACATCGTATCAATGAGCAATTATCACAGTAATGTTATATAACAAATAACTCCAGAATCTTAGTGGCATACAACATACATGTCCTTCTCATGGGTTAGCTGGGGCAATTACTAATCTCAGCTAGGCTCACAAGATTGTGTAGGCTGGCTGGGGTTCAGCTGCCTATGTCACATGTGTTAATGCCCCATTGGCTAAAGCAAGGTAACATAGCAAAGCCCAACATACTGGATTTATATTCCTAGCCATTATAACTAAAAAATAAACATTTTAAATTTAACAATTTAAAAATGGATGTATAGTCTTCTCACAGAGGTTAGGGTGGGGAGGGAGTGAATATTTGCTGAATAATAATTTAATTATTATGTCCTATGAAAAAGATAACAAGGTACAACAGTCTTGTGTCTGCACCCATAGTGCTAGTCATCATTTTGGGCTATATTTTCATCCAGTGCTATTTGGGAGACTGTTAATGTGAAAACTGTCATTTCTTATTAAATTGGACAGGTGCTGGTAAATATTATACAGTTGCAGTTAAGGCATTATCCAATACCATAATGTACAAACCAAATATAGCTGTGCATATATGACTGTTTCTTTTTACTCTGTTGAACTTTGACCTTTTTCTCCAAAGGACTTTGACTTGAGCCAGTTGCACAGGGGACTGGATGCCCGGCCTGAAGTGACTCGCAATGATGTAGCACCAACCCTCCTGAGTATGCCCCAGTATCGTCCCCGCCCTGCCAATCCTGATGAAATTGGAAATTTTATTGATGAAGTAAGTAAACTAAGTCAGAAGCCAAGGTACAGCTCATCTCTAAACTTAGAAAGGAGCAATTCTGTCAAAAATGAGAAAGAGCCTTTAAATTCTTTCCTTTTTCACATTTTCAACTTGCTCAATCCCTGAGCCCTATTTTTTATTTATATCTCATTTGAATTTCAGAACCAATGGCACTTGGAATTGGTCTTAGTGAATTTGCAAAGTCCCTGTGGCAAAACCAAGAATTGCTTGAAAGGATTTAGTAGATCTAGAGATGAAACTAAAGAGATTCAAAGTAAATTCAGTTTAGTTTCACTACTGCTGGTTGGGATATAATGTTATATGTATATCACAAGTCTACCCGAGGGCCAGAAAAATAAAGTCCATATTGTGTATTTCAGAAATGCATTCAGCTCTAAATACGAGATGCTTAAACAGATAGGAGTAGATTTACCTTATGCAAATAGAAGGCTGGGGTAAGCAGTCTAGGCTGGTATATCAGGGTGTTCAACCTTTCTGCTGCACCACCTTAGCATGTAGGTCTTGTTCTCATGCATGTTGCTTTATGATCACAAGATGGCTGCCACACTTCCAGGCCTTGGGTCTGCATTCCAGTCACCAACAAGTGGTAAGGGCAGAGCAGAGGGCAAAAATCTTTCTTCTAGCAAACTGTCTTTTTATTTAAGAATGGAGTTTGTCCAACATGTTATTGGCCAAAACTGTCAGAAGGTTGTTTTTACCTGCAAGGGAGAATAATAAGGCTTTAAAGTAATTAGCTTAGGGTAAGGTGAGAAAGAACTGGGAGCGGGGATGGAGAAATAATCCAGTAAGGGAATAGTTCGACAGGATCTATTTCCTTAGACTATGTTATGTAATCACTTACTCAGTTACTGGAATGATTTTCAGGTTTGTCTGATGGTCCAGTGGCCCCCAGCAAGTCTTCATGGTGGGGGCTGGTTTTGCTTTAGCCTTCTGTGGGAGTTATTTTCACCCAGGATTCCATAAGGCACAACAGTCCATCTATTCTAGCCACTGGATCCTCAGAGAAAAATAAGGAACAGGAAGGACCAGTTTAACCACCCTTTTAGATACATCTGGATTGAAGTTCTTTCCTCCATTCACATTCATTTGCAAGTCATCATTATTTGTAGTTTTTTTATTTTGTTTTGTTTGTTTTTTGACGGCTGGCTGGTTTTGGAATCTGCACCTGTGACCTTGGTGTGACAAGGCTGTGCTCTAACCAACTGAGCTAACCGGCCAGCCCCTGTAGTTGTATGTTTAGACTGGCCAGTTCAGTTTCCAGTACTGGCCAGCTGCCAAAAAAATAAGTAATGTTTAAAATAAAAAATTTTTATTTTTGTAACTAAACAGTATGTTTGCTATTTTCAAAATATAGATTATGAAAATGTATATAAAGAAAAAAAATGCAAGTCAGTTCTCCTAACCCTACTCCACAGAGTTAAGTGTTAACAGTTTGGCTCTTATCCTTCCAGAACTTTGCAGGCTGAAATGTAGCCTGTGTGCACCGGTATGACTGTCCTCATTGTTTTCAGCCTCTGTTCTTCCTGATTTGTGGGGGCCCTATCCCGATTGGTAGGTGCCTGTATCTCCCCAGCCTCCATATAATATACTGTTTTGGTTTAGGGGGAAAGCATTCTGCATATTTTCCTGTAACTTTCTCTTTCCACAGCAATATGTCATATCCATCTTTCCATACTGGTTTGTATAAATGTACCATGTTGGTGTTAATTGCTCTGTTAATTGTCATGCCTTACCTGTTGCTTGAGGCACCAAGAGAAGACATCTTGCCTCAGATGACAGGTGTGCTGTTCCTTTCACTGAAAGATCCTGTTGTTCCCCTTCTTTAGAATCTGAAGGCAGCTGATAGTGACCCCACGGCTCCCCCTTATGACTCTCTGCTCGTGTTTGACTATGAAGGAAGTGGTTCCGAAGCTGCTAGTCTGAGCTCCCTGAACTCTTCAGAGTCAGACCAAGACCAGAACTATGACTACCTGAATGAATGGGGCAATCGCTTCAAGAAGCTGGCAGATATGTACGGAGGTGGCGAGGATGACTAGGGGACTCGAGAGATGGGTCCCTAGACCCGCACAGTGAGAAATACGGACATAATGTTGCTGGTGGTTTTCAGCTCCCTTCCCTTCTGATGAGTTTCTGGGAAAAAGACTCATCAGTGATACAGTTAGAATAGTTCTGATTTCCATTTTAAGGCTCTCTGTGTGTTAGAAAGGTATTGACTTACTCGAGTGGTTTTTTTATTCCATCACTCTTTCCATGGTGATGATGTCCAAAAAATCTCCAAATTTTAATATTTCAAAAGAACAACTTCAGCCTCAGAAGGTTCTGCTAGCAACTTGCAGGTTTCCTTTAGGGATTTTGTTTCATGTTTTAAAGGAAGGGGAGGAGTCAGTGGCCTTAGTCCTGTTGTTTTAGGTATATTAATTTTTTTTTTCTTTTACTTTGTGTGCTTCTCTCCCCAACCCCCATCACTGTACTGGTGTCCCATGCTCTAATATCCACTCTTACTCCTGAATTCTATTGCTTTGCCCCAGATGGGATTCTCTGATGCAAAAATCACTGGGCCCTTGTAGGGTAAGAGGCTTGTGTCTGGCCATACCCTGACTGCATATTGTATACTCCAAAGACCTTTCATGGTTTTCCTTTTTCATTTTCATCTCCTGAGTACTAACTTACAAAGGGCATCTATCCATTTGCTTGTTCTGAGTAAGTGTTTGTTATGTGAAGTCCATTATAGGGTGCTTTATTTCGACACAGGGAGACTTGACCAGAAAATGTGAGTTTTCAGGTGCCACTTAATTTTTAATGTTTGTTTATCACCAAAACAGAAGAATGATATATTCCAAGACTTAGACTAGTGCCTAAAGTGCTGCAGCCAAAGACAGAGGGGAAACATGAAAATTGGTCTGGGAGAGCGTGCCATTGAGCCTGGGAATTTAGCAAACTGATGCTGAGGATGGTAGAGGTGGGTCTAACCTCATCTCTGAAAGTTCTGGAAGAATGGAGGAATCTCAATATGTGTTTCCTACCCAAGATCCTTATACCATGGTTTGTACCTGAAGCCCCAAAGTCCCCAAGTGCCTGCCTCTGATGATGTCTGTAGTAAATGCTGGCTGATCTGAACACATTTTCACAATTCCAAGTGTACGTAGAAAATTGAGAATATTAGAAATTCCAAGTTTTTTCTTAGGAGCAGGAAGAAAACTGCCCTAAAAAGGTGTTAAGCAAGGGGAGGTGGAAGTGAAGAGGACCTTGATTTGGATCTTTTAAAATTCAAAGTGCAAATTTCAACCTTTTTTCTTGCTCTCTCTCTCTTTTTTTTTTTTGGCAGCCAGCCCATATAGGGGGTGAACCCTGTGCCTTGCTGTTATCAGCACCACATTCTAACCAACTGAACTAACCAGCCAGCCCCAATTTTTTTTGGCAACCACAGAAATTTCTTTACTGTCTGTCAGCTGTTCTTAGAAGGAAAAAAAATCATCTTTGCAATCACTTCTTGGAATTGTCTTAATTTTTCTGCAGTTTGTAGAGAATGTCATGTAGTTTTGAGTGTTTATGTGTGGGCGTGCTGAGAATTTTGTATTGTCTTTGGGGGTGGAAAAGGAAAACAATTCAAGCTGAGAAAATTATTCTCAAAGATGCATTTTTATAAATTTTATTAAAGAATTTTGTTTAATCATTGTCAAACTAGTTTTATTTGATTCCATCACAGTTCCAGGCAAGACAAAAGATAGATGAAGGGGATGAGCTCCATCAAACATGGAAAAAGAAGCTTCGTGTTCAAATGACTTCTCTAGATCTTTCAGTCCTTCCACTGGGGGCAAAGCTGGGGAAACTACATTCACAGGGTAACTTTATTTGAAGAATATCCCCCCATGTGGCATGTGGTTTAAGATATTTCAGAATAAAAAGTTGGGCATAAATAAGGAGCCCAGAAGTAAACCCTCCCATACATGATCAAATGATATTTGACAGTGGTGTCAAAACCATTCAACTGGGGAAAGGACAGTCTTTTCAACAAATGAGCTGGGAAAATTGGACATCCACATGCAAAAGAATGAAGTTGGGCCTTCCTTTACCTTATACCATATACAGTGGATAAAAGACTTTAAACCTAAGGGCTAAAACTAAAACTCTCAAGAAAACAGAGGAAAAGCTTCATGATGTTGAATTTGAAAATGATTCCTTGAATATGACACCAAAAGCACAAGCAACACAAGAAAAAAATAGATAAGTTAGATTTCATCAAAATTAAAAACTTTTGCACATGAAAGGACACTATGAACAGTAAAAAAGCAACCCACAGAATGGCAGGAAATATTTGCAAATCTCATATCTGGTAAGGGATTAATTTCTACAATATATTAAAAAACGCTAGAACTCAACAGCAAACAACCTGATTCAAAATGGACAAAGGGATCCAGCAATCCCACTTCTGGATATTTACACACCAAAAGATTTGAAATCGGTTTGTCAGATATTTGCACTCACATATTCATTGCTGCACTATTCACAATAGCCAAGTTATGAAATCAACCGAAGTGTCCAACAGATGAATAGAAAGAAAATGTGATACAGTTGTCCATATCTGTGGGTTCTGAATCCATGGATTCAACCAACCATGTATTGAAAATATTTTTTTAAAAATTGTGTACTGAAAAAAAAAAATAGATGCAAAAATTGTGTACTGAACACACATAGACTTTTTTCCTGTTATTCTCTACAGTACAACTATTTACATAGCATTTACCTTGTATTAGGTATTATAAGTAACCTAGAGATGATTTAAGGTATACAGGAGGATGTACATAGGTTATATACCAATACTATGCCATTTTATATCAGGGACTTGAGCATTTACCCATTTTGTTATCCTCAGGATGTCCTGGAACCAATCCCTCATGGATATTGGGGGACAACTGTATGTATACGCAATAGAATATTATTCAGCCTTAAGAAGGAAATTCTGTCCTTTGTGACGACAAGGGTGGAATTAGAGGATGCACAGAAAGACTAGTACTGCACTTACATATAAAATGGTGGTTACAGAGGCTGAGGGTTGAGGGGAATGGGGAGATTATTCTCAAAGGGTACAAAGTCCCTGACGGGAACAACAAGTTGGTTTTTGTTTTGTTTTGGGTTTTTTTGAGATCTCTTGCACAGTGAGCTGAATATAGTTAATATATTGTACATTCCAAAATTGCCTAAAGTAAATTTCAAGTGTTCTCACTATAAATAATTGTTAGGGGTGATGGATCTGTTAATTAGCTTGATTTATTTATTCCACACAGAAGGATTGCTTGACATCATTAGGAAAATGCAAACAAATCAAAACCACAATGTGATACCACTTCACACCCACTAGGATGGCTATTATCAAAACAAACAAAAACAGAAAACAAGCATTGGTGAGGCTGTGAGGAAATTGGAGGGCTGGCAGGTTAGCTCAGTTGGTTACAGCGTGATGCTGATAACACCAACGTCAAGGGTTCAGACCCTCGTACCAGCCAGCCGCAAAAACGAAAAAATTAGGACCCTTGTGTGTTACTGATGGGAGTGTAAAATGGTGCAAATGGTGCAGCCACTGGAAAACAAGAGTTTCCTCAAAAAGCTAAAGAGAAAAAAAAAAGCTAAATATGGAATTACCACGTGATCCAACAAGTCCACTTCTGGGTGTACATGAGCATACTTCAAAAAGTTCATGGAGCTGGGCCGGCCCGTGGCTCACTCTGGAGAGTGCGGTGCTGATAACACCAAGGCCCCAGGTTCGGATCCCATATAGGGATGGCCAGTTAGCTCACTGGGTGAGTGTGGTGCTGACAACACCAAGTCAAGGGTTAAGATCTTTTTTTTTTTTTTTTCCTTTTTGTCTTTTTTCGTGTCCGGCAACGGATCGCAACCCTCAGTGTCGCGCCCGTACCAGACCGGGACCGGCAACAGGATCGCAACCCTCAGTGTTGCACCCGCACCTCGCTCAGCCAGTGAGCGGAACCGGTCTGTATGTGGGATCCGAACCCTTGGCAGGAGCGCTGCTGGGCTCCCAAGCGGCGCACTGTAGCAGTGCGCCACCGGGCCGGCCCCAAGGGTTAAGATCTTTAAAAAAAAAAAAAAACAAAAAACAGTTCATGGAGCCATGGTGGTGGCCGGGATCTGTCAGCCACTCCCTCTGGGCCTCGATCCTCCATCCTCAGCCTGTTTGCAAATTCTCCATTCCAAGCCCATCTGAACTGTCCTCACCCCAGCTTTCTATCCTTTGAAAACACTAAGAATAATGTCCCTGTGTGTTTTTACTAGAGCTAATCACCTGTCATGCCTGGAACAGAGATGGTACCCAGATTGCCCTTAGCCCCAATAATGATGATAGAGCACATATATGAGAAAAATGGTGAAAGCTCATGAACTCAAGGAGCACAACCTATAGTCACAGATATTGACTGGGCTCTCAAGAGCGCCCGCATCGTCACTTGCCGGGCAGACCGAAATGCCTATGTCCAGAGTCAGAAGGATGGTGTCTGGAAGCCAACCCAGGTGATCCTGAGAATTAATTGTGCAGCCACTTTTGTGAAGTGGTCTCCTTTAGGGAACAAATTTGCTGTGGGAAGTGGAGCACTACTCATTTCTGTTTGTTACTTGGAGTCTGAAAATGACTGGTGGGTAAGTAAGCATGTTAACAAGCAGATGCACTCCACAGTCCTCGGCTTGGATTGGCATCCCAACAAAGTTTTGCTGGCAGCAGGATCATGTGGCTTCAAATGCAGAGTGTTTTATGCCTACATTAAAGAAGTGGATGGAAAGCCAGCCAGTACACCCTGGGGCAGAAAGATGCCTTTTGGTTAGCTGATGTCAGAGACTGGCGGCTGGATGCATGGGATCAGCTTCTCTGCCAGTGTGAGCCGCCTGGCCTGGGTCAGCCATGACAGCACCATGTTGGTTGCTGATGCCTCAAGAGGTGTGTAGGTCTCAACTCTGAAAACAGAGGTCCTGCCACTCCTGAGTGTATCATTTGTCTCAAAGAATAGTTTTGTAGCTGCTGGCCATGACTGCTGTCCCATACTCATTAACTACAATGACCTGGCTGCTTGACCTTTGTCTCCAAGGTAGACATTCCAAAGCAGAGCATTCAGTGCAACGTGTCTGGCACAGAACGATTCCACAACATGGACAAGAGAGCCACAACTGTTGGCTGCAATACAGCCTTGGAGATGCTGCTCCAGAAAGCATCACTCACGTGTCTATTTTTTTTTTTTTTTCCTTTTTGTCTTTTTTTACTGACCGGTAACGGGATCGCAACCCTTGGTGTTGCGCCCGCACCGCGCTCAGCCAGTGAGCGGGAACCGGTCTTCACATGGGATCCGAACCCTCTCTTCACATGGGATCCGACCCCTCGGCGGGAGCGCCGCCGCGCTCCCAAGCGGCGCACTCTCCAGTGCGCCACTGGGCCGGCCCCCCACGCGTCTATTTATGAGGTGGACAAGCAGGATTGTTGCAAGTTTTTCACTACTGGCATCGATGGAGTCATGACATTTTGGGATTTCAAGACCTTAGAGTAGTATATCCAGGGCCTCCAGATAATGTGAAGCTGAGTCCATCTCTGCGATCCAGCATGAAAACCATCACTGACTGCAGCTCTGTCATCTGCATGATGATGAAGAAAGCCAGCTCCAAAGGAAACACTGAAAACACGTATCACGCAAATATTGTGTGGTTTTGTTCAAATATAATTGGTGAAAGTGTTGGTTCTTTTAAAAGCAGCGGTAATTTTTTTGATTTTGTTTTTGTTTTTGTTTTTTTTCCTATTTCATTCCATTCCTGACCAGAGCTTGTCTTTAAGTAGTTTATTATGAAAAACTGTCACACTATCTTAAAGGAAAGGGTGAAGGAGGTATGTGAATTGTCCACTAGAAAATTAAAGAAAAATACTGAATGTAGAAAAAAAAAGTTTGTGGAAAAATAGAATTAAAAGATAACACGAATCTTTCCGTGACCTCTTTGAAGTACCCTGATATAAACAAAATAATTGAAAGCAGGGACTCAAGCAGATATTTGCACACCGTTTTCGTAAGCAACATGAAACAGTGCAGATGTCCATCAATGGATGAATAGATAAACAAAATGTATATACACAGAATGGAATATTATTCAGCCCTAAAAAGGAAGGAAATTTTGACATGTGCTTCAAGGATGAACCTTGAAAACATGCTGAGATAAGCCAAACACAAAATGACCAATATTGTATGATTTCACTTACATGTGGTGCCCAGAATAGTCAAATTCGTAGAGACAGAATAGAAGTTACCAGAGGGTGGGGAGAGGGGAATGGGAAGTTATTGTTTAATGGGTACAGAGTTTCTGTTTGGGAAGATGAAAAAGTTCTGAAGATGAATAGTGATGGATTGTACAACAATGTGAATGTACTTAAAGCCAATGAACTGTACACTTACAATTGGCAAATTTTACATATATTTTACCACAATATTTGAAAGTTGGGGAAAAATAAAATGAGGACAAAGAAAGATAAAATGGTTCTATACAGAGTAAAATTAAATCGTTTATAGAGTACCTACCATGTGCAAGGGACTGTAACAGCAGGGAAATGTAATTTCTGAAAAAGGCCATTGAAAGTCAGTTGCACCCTGGCAGTATCCTGGAGCACAGAGGCCTGGGGAACAGCTCCTATTTCCCTGTTGCTGGTTCCTTGGATGCCAAGACACTGCCTGAGTTCACACCCTGGCTCTGTCTTTCCCAGCTGTGAGCTTAGGTGGGTTACTTGACCCTTCTGTACCTCAGTTTCTTTATCTCCAAAATGATGGTAGCTGTACCTACTTCACAGCGTTGTTTTAAGCACTAGGTGAGTTGATGTATATAAAGCATTTAGATGCATGCCTGCCTCGTAGCAGTGCTTTGTTAAGTGTTAAGCTTTTATTAATATGTGTGTGTGTGTGTGTGTGCGTTTTTTTTTTTTTTTTTTTTTTTTTGGCACCTAGCCTGTATGGGGATCCAAACCTTTGAACTTGGTGTTAAAAAGCAGCATTCTAACCAACTGACCTAACGAGCCAGCCCTTATTTTTATTATTGAGTGAGGAACAGAGCAAAGGGATTTGGGGAGTCACTTAAGCAAACACAGAATGTTAGAACAGAAAAGGCCACTCATTCCATTTTGGACTGGATGAGTGGGTCAGATAGAGCCACTGAAGTGTTTTGAGCAGAAGGATGATGTGATCCAAAGTGGCGTTTTGTGCTGAAGGTACGCAGCCCCTCCAGCATCATAGAAAAGCGATTCTTCAGTGACTGATCTCTCCATAAACGAGCAGTCTTAATGTTACAGTGATGAGAAACTGTTATTTTGTCATCTTTTCATTAAAAGCACGATGAAAATTTAAAACACAAACACACAAAAACAAAATGATGTTCTGTGAGGGTAGATCTGTTTGCAGGAATGATGAACCAACTTGGAGGGGACCAGTCACAGCAAAGAGCTTCTTGTAGGCTGAAATAAATAAGCAGCTGAATGATGCTGAAGGGAGTGGTAATACAAAGAGAAAAACGTCCCTTTAAAATAAGTGAAAACAAGCTCACTCTGCTCTCTCTGCTTCCACCATCTTGCAATGTGAGACCCCTGGGTCACTGTCACCACCACCAGATGGACTTTGGATTTCTCAGCCTCAGAAACTATAAACAATAAATTTCATTTTTCCTTATAAAAAAATAGAAATAAAAACAAAATAAATGAAAACAAACTTCAGTGACTGCTTTATTGTGGGATGGTTGGTGGGGGTTATCAATAGTTGCTAAGGTTTTGAGACAGTAGGGTAAGAATTTAGGGAGCAATCATGGAAAATGGAATGCAGCCACTCCAGTTATCACATACTTTTAGAGGGAAGTTCCCTATAAGAACCCTTAATCTGCTGGTGTATTTACTCATACCGGGAATCCTTTTCCTGTAAAACAGCCATTGATGCCATTAACTGTGTTAGTTCTGAGTTGAGCAAACGGCACACAGCCCCAGACCTGCTTTGATGATGCTTGTTCAGTTGGTGTCCCTCAAGTTCCTGATAATAGCTCCTTGTTGGCCAGCTTCGAGTCAATGGAACACATTTTACATGAACACAGACCTCTGTATGCGTGTCTTGAACATCCCCTTAGGGTTCTTTGCAGAGCCCCCTCTCAGATGCAGCTCATGGGGTACTGGTGGTGGTAATGGATGTTTAATAGCATATTACAGGGGTTCCCCTGCTGTACTCTTGTGTTTTTTTTTTTTTTTTGTCTTTTTCCGTGTCCGGCAACGGATCGCAACCCTCAGTGTTGCCCCCGTACCGGACCGGGACCGGCAACGGGATCGCAACCCTCGGTGTTGCCCCCGTGCCTCGCTCAGCCAGTGAGCAGGAACCGGTCTGTATGTGGGATCCGAACCCTCGACGGGAGCGCCGCCGCACTTCCCAAGCGGCGCACTAGCGCAGTGCGCCACCGGGCCGGCCCTGTACTCTTGTGTTTTAACAAAGCTACCCAGAACAAACTGAGGAAAGGGCTGCCAAAATTCAATTCCTGTAAACTAAAATTCCATAAGCTTAAATACCGAATTCTGAGGAAACAGGGTACTTAAAAGCCCATTTAACTGATTTTAGGCCTGAGAATGTTTCCTTCTCATCCAGCACAGGGCTTATTTACACTACAGCCTCACAGGCCCTAGGCATTCCTCTAACATCTTATCACACATGTTAAAATGTACTCAGTGTTCTACATGGGATATATTTTTTGCTGTAGAAAATTTTTATGGGATCTTTATGGCATTGCTTTTGAAATTACGCATGTCCATTTGTGATGTCTGAGCCTACAGAGCCTAAAAGACAAAAGCAGTGACGACCAGGTCCTGTAGTACTTTGGGATAAAGGATTCCTCTGCTCTAGGGATTCTCTTATCTTTTGTGAATCCCATACCAGTACTGCCCTTAGACTTGGGCTGGTTGAGTCCCATGCTTTAGATGCCCCATCTGGCCTTCTCCATCGGAGCCCTCACCCCGGGCAAGAAGTGGAACCCACAGAAATGGGAGTGACCAGGAGGGGGCCTGACTTACTCTGAGAAAAGGGCTGAATGAATAGCTTCTTTCCCCAGGGGCATGGGCTTGCAGGTGGAGTACATCTTGCTTCCAAAGACTTCTAGCAGTTAATGCTAAAGGGCAGTCATCAGCTGTGGACTCTGGGTACCTCAGTGGGTCTCAGGGAGGGTCAGGACAACCTCTTAGGGAGCATTTTCCAAAGAGGGTAGTGGGAATGGGGGTGGTGTTCCTGGTTGTGACATAGGAGGGCATGATCCAAGTATACTAAAGGTCCTCCCCTGTGTTTGCAGCATGACTTTGAGACCACTCAGCTTTCGGATGTCCCATCAGGATTTATGTAGGTGAAAATCTGTTTTCAATGATCTGAATCTCAAATCCATTCTGTTTTACATATAAACACACTTTTGGGGGGCACAGTTTTAATATACACTGAATTTTCCTGGAATGCATCAACCATGTAAATAGAGCAAAGATCAATCTCTTTATTGGGAGTTTTAGTAAGTTCATTTCAAAAATTATATCACGATTAGTAACCTTTGTACCTATTATATCCACAATAGTTATGTGCGTATATATTTAGTATTTACTTTTACATTCACTTACAAAGATATTCAACAATATTTAGTTGAATATTGTTTTACTTATCCAAACTTCACAGTAAGTAGGTGTTAGCACCTGTTACTTCATTGTCTCCCAGTGTTTTGGTACGTGAGTACAGTATTTTCCTATTGAAATATGTATTATTTTGTAATAAACTACTTCTCTCTTCCTTCTCTTTTATACAGCAGTTAGTCATACTGAGTTTCTGAAATTGTGCTTGTAGGCAGGTTGCGCTAGCTACGTTTTGGGTTTTTTTCGGGAGCCGGGAGTAAAGTGGGCGGGAAAAAATGATATGTGAAGAGGGCGTTCCCGACGGTGGAGGCCCCGCCCCACGCCGCGGGCCCCGCCCCCTAGAGCGCCGAGCCCCCCCTGCCACACTCAACATGGCGGCGGCGCCGGGCCGCCGGGGCGCCTGAGCAGGTCGCAAGCGGCGTGTTCCACTCCAGTCATGGCGGCCCTGGAATACGCCGTGGGCTGCGGGGCTCTGGAGACCGGTGGTCTGGACCGGATCTTGGAGGCGCTGAAACTGCTACTGAGCCCTGGAGGTGAGAGGACTGATCTCGGCGCCGGGCTGGACCCGGGACTCTCAGGGCCGCCAGTGTTTCAGGGCTACCCTGCCTCCCGCAGCGTGCGCCCCTCAGGGCCTCCCCGGGCCCCCGGCGCACTGCTGGGGGTCTTTGGGCATTGTCTGGTCAGTCTCATTTCACTCTTGAGGAAACCGAGGCCCAAGTAGGGCATGGGATCCGTTGAATACTGATACTAGCCAACACCTCGTGAGCGCTTGTCTTGTGCTAGGCACTGTTAAACGCCTTGGGTCCATTACTGCATCCAGTCCCTACGGCAACCCTCTTAGGTTGGGACTGCGGGAACAGCTTCTGAGAGGCTTAGGTTAGGAGCCCGTCGTGTTTAATGTGAGGTCCCAGCCGCTTGAGGGCGCAGCGTCTGATGTGGACACGAGATTTGTAAAAAATGCCAAGGAGTCCACAAAAAGAAAGCAGTTTGAGCTGCGTCTGGGGAGAGTATTTAGGGAGCTACAGTCACCATTGATTTTTTGTGGTCAGTTGATAAGATCTTCCCAATTTAGAATCTGAAGGGACCAGGGCTGGCCCGTGGCTCACTTGGAAGAGTGTGGTGCTGATAACACCAAGGCAAGGGTTAAGATCCCCTTACCGGTCATCTTAAAAAAAAATAAAAAAAGAATCTGAAGGGACCTTGAGAGTGGTTTAGCCTGTCACTCTTTTATTTACAGATGAGGACAAGCGGAGCTCACTGGAAAGAAATTAAGTAAGCTGTGCAAGATTATGTGGTCAAAGTAGGGGCAGAACGCGGACCTAGAACCGAGGTCTACTGAACTCCCCTCTCAAACTAAGGCACGTTATCCAGTTTAGAGCCTCTGATATTATCTGGAGCTTTGGAGAAGGACACAAGAAATAGGGCTCTGCTTACAATGGGAGAGTATATTTTGGGGGAAGAGATTTGTAGGTTTAGCAAGGTAAGGAAGGACACATGAAAGGCCATGAGGTAATGTTTCCAGTCTCAAATTACGAGATGCCTCCAAAACTGCATAAACTCTGGTAAACATTACACCATACTAGTGGGAAGTGAAAAAAAGTTAATAATAGTAAATGAGTGCCTACTAAGTATCAGTCCCCATAGTAAGCTGGTCACGTATGAGTCATTTAATCCTCACAGCAATGCTATGAGATACTATTACTTGTATTCCATTTTTACAGATGAACCAACCAAGGCTTAGGTACATTGGAAATTGCCCAATGTCAAACTAGTTAGTGGCAGAATTTGAATTTATGTTCCTTCCACTAAAATTGTGGTAAATATACTTCATTTCTTTAAGAGTCAAACTGCAAAACAGCTTGAACTTAATAATCAGTAGGTCACTTGTCTAGCAGCTGCAGTGATCTACAACATGGCTGAGAACAAAGTTAAGTAAGCAAAAAGCCTGGAAGTAATCGCCTATCACAAAGCACATATACTTATTTACAGAAGACCCTCTCTAATCTCCAAGAGTGTGTGGTGGAGTTATACATATATGTACTCATTTAATTTACAAGAATTCATGCATTCCTGTTTGAAAAGAGTAATTTAAGTAGTATGGTAAAATTGTATTATTTTGTACATGTAGTCTATTATATATTGTGTGAATCTGCCTGCTGTTTTATCATATTAGCTGCTGAAGGAACTAACAAATATCTGTACATAATGAGTACTCTTATGTCGCTGATGGACAGAGGGTGTTGAGGAGACAGGATGAAAGTATTGGTTAAAATTACATCCATCTGAATTAAAGTTTTTTGATCTATCTTTAAATTGACTACCTTTGAGATAATATTTACTCAGAGTCAGCTGTATAGACTATTCTCAGAACTATTGGGGATACAAAAAAAAAAAAATATATATATATATATATATATTTTTTTTT
>NW_007726129.1:309586-329897 GCF_000696425.1 Galeopterus variegatus | reverse complement strand
GTGGCTCACTCGGGAGAGTGCGGTGCTGATGACACCAAGGCCCCGGGTTCGGATCCCATATAGGGATGGCCGGTTCACTCACTGGCTGAGTGTGGTGCTGACAACACCAAGTCAAGGGTTAAGATCCCCTTACCGGTCATCTTTTAAAAAAAAAAATATATATATATATATATATTTTTTTTTTTAAAAGATGACCGGTAAGGGGATCTTAACCCTTGACTTGGTGTTGTCAGCACCACACTCAGCCAGTGAGTGAACCGGCCATCCCTATATGGGATCCGAACCCGGGGCCTTGGTGTCATCAGCACCGCACTCTCCCGAGTGAGCCACGGGCCGGCCCACAAAAATATATAACAGCTTTTGCTTTCAATCATTTTGTCTTTTTGGAGAGGTGGTGCTATCCATATAATTATTCCAATTACACATGGCAATTGAGAGGAGGAGTTAGCCAGGGGTGGGGCTGTCAAGGAAGGCCACAGGAAGAAGAGGAGTTGAGGCTAGGTGGGAATTACAGACAAAAAGGAAGATAGTAACAGTCTTTTTCTTTCTTTTTTTTTTTTAAAGATGTCTGGTCAGGGGATCTTAACCCTTGACTTCGTGTTGTCAGCACCACACTCTCCCAAGTGAGCTAACCAGCCATCCCTATATAGGGATCCGAACCCGTGGCCTTGGTGTTACCAGCACCACACTCTCCCAAGTGAGCCACGGGCCAGCCCTAGCAACAGTCTTTTTCTTTTGAGCGATCACAGGTTCTGCCACATTAAGCATTTTCTCTTCCCCTGCCCTCCATTTCTGTTCTCAACCAAGGGGCAAATAAAAATAATGTTATGAATTGTGTTAAGCAGGCTTTGAAAGGCATTTGTTGGGGTTGGCTGGTCAGCTCAGTTGTTTAGAGCCCAGTGTTGTAATACCAAGGTCAAGGGTTCAGATCCCCAAATAGGCCAGCCACCAAAAAAAAAAAAAATTCCATTTAAACAGGCCACTCATACTACTGGGTGGAAAATAGATTAGGGCTGGCTGGTTAGCTCATGGTGTTAGTAACACCAAGGTCTGAGGTTATGGATCACTGTACCATCCAGCCAACAAAATTTTACAAACGAGAAAGGTGTTTGTAAATGTTAGTGAAGTTTTGTTTATAAAAAAGGGAGGCCATCACAGCGAGAGTTTTCCTAAAAAAAGTAACATTCCACACTAAATATAGATTCCCTGAATTTTGTCATTAAATTTGAATTACATGGGAGAGAAGGAGCTGAAAATCCCAATTTATAATTAGTGAAGCTGTGTCACACTTAATCTTGCATGCCATATTGCTTTGCACTTTGAACTTAATAAAAAGTACCACATAAATCATGGGGTCTGCTTTAAATGTCACAAAGCCTAGACATTTAAATGGGTGATTGGGAAGAATAGATAATGCTGTTCATGAGGGCAGCATTTCCCAAAGTGCAAGAGGGATGGTTGTAGATGGTATTAGAGAAAAGTTTTGAGGTTGAATAGTGTAGTGAAGTGATCACAGGCTTGGGTTTTGGAGCCAAAATCCAGGTTCTGCCACTTCACAATTTTTAAAAATGATTTAATTTAAGTAAATGAATAACACTACAGCTGGGACTCAGATAAATGGCAAAAATCATGGAAGTGGTATGTGACTGAAATTTGAAAAACATTGTTTTAAGGCAGTGGTTCTCAAACTTTCTTGTTTCAGGACTCTGACGCTCTTAAAAAATGTCCAGGACGGGGCCGGCCCGTGGCTCACTCGGGAAGAGTGCGGTGCTGATAACACCAAGGCCCTGGGTTCGGATCCCATATAGGGATGGCCGGTTGGCTCACTGGGTGAGCGTGGTGCTGACAACACCAAGTCAAGGGTTAAGATCCCCTTACCGGTCATCTTAAAAAAAAAAAAAAAAAAATGTTCAGGACTTCAAAGAGCTTTTTTTTTTTTTTTTGGCGCTGGCCAGTATGGGAATCGGGTATTCAAACCCGTGACCTTGGTATCTTGGTGTTATAAGGCTGCCCTCTAACCAACTTGAGCTCACCAGCCAGCCCTGGAGAGTTTTTATGTGGGCTATATGTATCAATATTTACTGTATTAGAAATTGGTTTTGGGCCGGCCCGGTGGCGCACTGCCGAGGGTTCGGATCCCACATACAGACCGGTTCCCGCTCACTGGCTGAGCGATGTGTGGGAGCAACACCGAGGGTTGTGATCCCGTTGATCCCGTTGCCAGTCCCGGTCCGGTACGGGCGCAACACTGAGGGTTGCGATCCGTTGCCGGACACGAAAAAAGACAAAAAGGAAAAAAAAAAAAGAAATTGGTTTTAAATTAAGAGAAACCTTTAGAATATTTAATTTATTTAAAAAATGATAAGCCCATTACATGTCTTTTTGTGATTTGGGGGGAAGGGGGTCTGGCCACCATTACATGTTAACATAATGCAATTTTTAGTTAAAAATAACTATATTTTACAAAATAAAATAACTTACTGGGGAGGGTAGTGGTGTTTTACATTTTTTTTTTTTAAGATGACCGTTAAGGGGATCTTAACCCTTGACTTGGTGTTGTCAGCACCACGCTCACCCAGTGAGCTAACCGGCCATCCCTATATAGGGATCTGAACCTGTGGCCTTGGTGTTATCAGCACCACACTCTCCCAAGTGAGCCATGCCTGGTGTTTTACATTTTTGCAAATCTCTTTAATGTCTGGCTTATTAGAAGCCAGCTGGATTTTCCGGTCTGCTTCTCCATTAACTCTTTCATGACAGGTTTTTTATTTTTAATTTTTGTTTTAATTTTTAACATATCCTATTTGTCTGGACATGATAAGCTGGGTTTGTTTTTGTTTTTGTTTTTGTTTTTTTAAAGATGACCAGTAAGGGAATCTTAACCCTTGGCTTGGTGTTGTCAGCGCCGCACTCAACCATTGAGCTAACCGGCCATTCCTATGTAGGATCCGAACCCATGGTCTTGGTGTTATCAGCACTGCACTCTCCCAAGTGAGCCATGGACCAGCCCTTGATAGGCTGTTTTGATTGAAGTAGAGGAAGAAAATCTAAAAGAAGGATTTCTTTTATGCCATACTAAAACTCAACAAGAGGTCATTTCTTAAAGTTTTGTTGCAACATGGAATCTGAGTTTATATCAATAAACTTTTTATACTAGCTACACTCATGACAGAATGACAGTATAAAGGGCACATAATGTTTTAGTATTATTATGAAATAATTTTGACCTTGCAGACCCCCTAGAAGGATCTTGGGAACCCTGGGGAAGTGCAGGTCCTTATACCACCTTGAAAACTGCTGCCTAGGGGCCGGCCCATGGCTCACTTGGGAGAGTGTGATGCTGATAACACCAAGGCCACCGGTTCGGATCCCTATATAGGGATGGCCGGTTAGCTCACTTGGTACAGCGTGGTGCTGACAACACCAAGTCAAGGGTTAAGATCCCCTTACTGGTCATCTTTTTTTTTAAAAAAAAAAAAAAGAAAAGAAAACTGCTGTTTTATGTGAATGCTACCATTTATTTTCAAGTAGATTTTATCTTCATCACCAGTAGAGGGCAGAGAAGACTACCTTATTACAGATGCTCTTGAAAAACTGCTAAGAAGGGCTGGCCCGTGGCTCACTTGGAAGAGTGTGGTGCTGATAACACCTAGGCCATGGGTTCGGATCCTATATAGGGATGGCCGGTTGGCTCACTGGCTGAGCGTGGTGCTGACAACACCAAGCCAAGGGTTGAGATCCCCTTACCGGTCATCTTTTTTTTTTTTAAAAAAAAAGAAAAACTACTAAGAGCTTTTGTTTTAAATCACTTTCCTAGGGCCAGCCTGTGGCTCACTTGGGAGAGTGTGGTACTGATAACACCAAGGGGAAAGGGTTCAGATCCCTATATAGGGCCAGGTTCAGATCCCTATATAGGGATGGCCGGTTTGCTCACTGGCTGAGCGTGGTGCTGACAACACCGAGTCAAGGGTTAAGATCCCCTCACTGGTCATCTTTTAAATAAATAAATAAATCACTTTCTTTGTGTCCCATGTTTGGGTTCAAAGGTCTATAAAGTCACAGGAAGTCACTTAGAGGTTTGTTACTGATTTTAATGGTTAGTGGCAACAAGCTATGAAAGCACCCATTTCCTTCATTAGCTAGAGGAACCCAGATATTCATGCCAGTGGTCAGAACACTTGCCCTGGACAGTCCTAGAGAAGTATTGCAAAATTCTTACTCTTCTGATTCTCATTATTTTCAAAGAAGAGTATTATTGTTCGTCTTTTTTTTATACAAGTAGTTAATGTTTACTATAGTAAAGGTTAAAAAATATAGAGAAGCCAAAAGAAGAAAATTGAATTTATCTTAATTACTACCCAGAGATTACCACTACTAGCAATCTGGAAAATATTTTTCCTTTTTACAAAAATGGTCTCATATACTACATATTGTTTTATAACCTTAAAATAACTTTTAGTATAGAAACAATACATATTCACTGTAGAAAAAATTAAAAATATAATTAAGCAAAAATATAAAAATCACCTGTAACCCTAGCATCCAGAGATCATTAATGTCAATACCTTGAGGCATAAACTTTGAGACACCCTTTTCTATGCATACACACATGTATATTTTAGTACAGTTAAGATTATACTGTCCCTTTGTTGATGAGTTTCAAGATAAGTGTCTTAGCAACCTCCAAAGGTAGCTGATGAAATAATCTTTTTTGTTTTATTATGAATCATAGTTTATATATTTCATGTTTTAATTATTGTACTCATCATTCTTGATACTCAACTTACCCATTTTTGGCTTGTGGGAGCCACTTCAAATTGGCTCTTGGGCTCTTTGACATGACCCTGGTAGTTTTTTATAGCTTCCTTGCTTTCAAGCATGACAGGATGTTCCATACTCATGTTATACATTTCCTGCCTCATTCTTGGAAACAACTTTCTCTAAGGAAAAGGGGTAGAGACCATAACATGGACATAGGATATTTATTGCCCGTGGAATAATCATTGTTTCCATACTTTTTCAAGGATTAGAGCTAGAAAATATGTGGATTTTTACAAATTGAAAATAAATTCTGGGGCCGGCCCGGTGGCGCACTGGAGAGTGTGCTGCTT
The DNA here is from genome assembly GCF_000696425.1 of Galeopterus variegatus. Classification (NCBI taxonomy): domain Eukaryota; kingdom Metazoa; phylum Chordata; class Mammalia; order Dermoptera; family Cynocephalidae; genus Galeopterus; species Galeopterus variegatus. Next base: position 324,786 of record NW_007726129.1, on the reverse strand, counting down.
GGGAGTGTGGCAGCGCTCCCGCCGAGGGGTCGGATCCCATGTGGAGACCAGTTCCCGCTCACTGGCTGAGCGCAGTGCGGGAGCAACACCGAGGGTTGCAATCCCGTTGCCGGTCCACGGTACGGGCGCGACACCGAGGGTTGCGATCCCGTTACCGGTCAGTAAAAAAGACAAAAAGGAAAAAAATAAAATAAAATAAATTCTGAGTTCTTACTGAAATTCCAATTCAAATGAAATATTATGGGGTTTTTATGTTGTATAAGTTTTTTCCTTAACATTTTGTTATGAAAATTTTGAAGCTTGTAGTAAAGTCGAAGAGGTTTTTACAATGAACACCCTTTACCATGACCTTGATTCTACAATTAAAATTTTACTATACGTAGTGGATTGAATGTGCCCCTGAAACTCATGAAGCTTGAATTGTGTCCCCCAAGTTTTATGTATTAGAAACTTGGCTGCCACTGTGACTGTTGGAAGGGTGGGAAATCCTATTATGGTAATTGAAAGGTGGGGCCTTGAACAGGTGATTAGGTTGTAGGACCATGCCATAGTGAATAGACTAATAATGGTGGTTAGGGGCGTGGTTCTGAGGGCTTTAAAAGGAGAGCACATGAGAGGTTAGTCTCTCTCTCTCTGCTTCTGCCATTTTGCATTGTGAGACCCCTGGGTCACTGTCACCACCATCAGATGTGTTTCTTGGACTTTGGACTTCCCAGCCTCCAAAACTGTAAGCAATAAATTTCATTTTCTTTATAAACCACCCAGTTCCAGGTATTTTGTTATAAGCAACAGAAATGGACTAATACCCTATAATTGCTTGATTATATGTTTGCCTACCTAGCTGTTCTTCTATCCTGTATTATATATTTGTGTTTCTTTTATTTAAAAATATTGATTCCTAATGAAATTAATGTAATTGTTTACTTATATATCTACATATATATATCCATACATATATATCATAACACATTCATACATACTCACACACATATATAATATTTTATTCATGTATTTTTGGTTTTGGTGGCTGGCTGGACTTTGGTGTTGTAACACTGAGCTCTAACCAGCTGAACTAACCAGTCAGCCCTATAACATATTTTAAAAGAACAAATCTTACATTACTGCTACAAACCCACTGTTTAAGGGGTTTTTGTTTGTTTGTTTTCGTCTTCAAGATGTACAGAATTCTGTATTTCAAATCAAAATAATTTTCTGTGTGATTATGCTGCTAACTTGATATAGAGTAGGGGTCAGCAAACTTTTTCTCTGAAGGACCAGATAGTAAATATTGTGGGCTTTGTGGTTCATATGGTCTCCATTGCAACTATTCAACTCTTCCACCATAACTCAAAAGCAGCTAGAGACAATATGTAAGTAAATGGGCATGACTGTGTTCCAGTAAAATTTTATTTGTGAAAACAGGTGGTGGGCCAGATTTGGCCTGTAGATCATAGTTTGGCGACCTTTGACACAGAGCATAGAAGTAGGTTCATTTGTTCATTAATTTGTTTTTGATTTTTAGGAATTGGTTTGAATTTTAATTTGGTTTAATTTTTTCATCTATGAAAAATATCCTCTGGGTTCCAAAACTAATACTATAAAAGTGGATATATATGTCACTGTCCCCTCTCCTGTTTTCTCCCTCTCTCTGTAGATGACTTATTTTAGGAAGTTTATAATTCTTCCATTGCTGCTTTTTTGAAAAGAAAAGTGAATAATATATGGTTTCATATTCCCTTCCATTCTTACACAAAAGGTAGCATTATATATACATTCTTCTGCACCTTTTTTTTTTTTTTTTACAAAAGATGACCGGTAAGGGGATCTTAACCCTTGTCTTGGTGTTGTCAGCACCACACTCATCCAGTGAGCTAATCGGCCATCCCTATATGGGATCTGAACCCGTGTCCTTGGTGTTATCAGCACCACACTCTCCCGAGTGAGCCACGGGCTGGCCCCCCCCTCCTTTTTTTTTTTTTTTTTTTACTTAATGTGTCTTAGAGATCACTACATAGTGGTACATAGAATCTTCCTCTTTCCCTTATTACAGCTGCATGGTTTATTTAACCAGTTCTCTATTAATGGACACTTAGGTTGTTTCAAGTCTTTTGCTAATACCAGAAGTAATGCAATGAATAGTCTTATGAATATGTCATTTTGCATTTTTGCTTATGTCCTAAAATTGGGATTGTTGGGACAAAAGGTAAAAATGTCTATGTAATTTTGCTAGATATTGCCAAATTTCTCTCCTTAGGAATGTACCAGTTTAGTTCCTATCAATAATGTATGAGAGTGTGTGTTTCCCTACAGACTTGCCACAGAATGTGTTATGAAACTTTTGGATTTAAGCCAGTTTGATAGATGGGAAGTGATATTTCTGTATAGCTTTAATTTGCTTTTTTCTTATTATAAGCAAGATTGATCATATTTTTATGTTTAAGGGCCATTTGCATTTCTTTCAATATAAACTGTCTGTTCATACTTTTTGCTCACTTAGTGTTTTATACTCTTTGTTCACATGAGAATATATTTTGAACTTTTTTTTCCTTTTTTTTGGCAGCTGGCAGGTATGGGGTTCCAAACCCATGACCTTGAGGTTATAAGGCTGAGCTCTACCCAACTGAGCTAACCAGCCAGCCTGTTATGAACATATTAAATAATGTTCAATATCATTTAATGGCCACAAAATATTCCGTTATTTGTTCATAGAGCTAGTGACCTAGCTAGGTCTCAGAGGATGAACTGGAGTGGGCAAGGCATATGAGGGAAGTACAATTTGTTTTCCTTGTATATAATCTCCTTTTTTTCTTCAAAAGGCTCAGGCTCAAGTTCACTGCAGATCACAAAACAAGATGTCTTGTTGGCTACTTTAAAATCTAACCTGTCTGCTTTGGAGGACAAGTTTCTGAAGGATCCTCAGTGGAAGAAATTGAAACTCCTAAGAGATGAAGTTGCTAATAAGGTAGAATGGCCACAAAATTCTGTTGATGTCACTTGGAGTTTTACCTCGCAAACCTTGTTGTTGCTATTGTGCTTAAAGGAAACCATGATCCACCTTGCAGCTGATTTCAATCCAGGTAAACCCAACCCTAGGACTCCAGAAGTTGCTCCTGCCCTGAGCCCTGACACACTTAGTATCTCACAGCAGAAGACTGTCCAGTCTGTTTTGCAGTTTGTAGTTACCTTGGGTGTCTGCCCCTATCTCATGCCGGGTGTTGGAGTCCCTTTGAGATACAGGACTGAGTTTGGTGCCGTTGTTCAAGATCTGGTGTGTCTTGATGCTGCCCCCCATGCAACCCGGAGACTGTACACCACCTGCAAGGTACTTCTCAATGTTGCTAAGCATGCATCTCTGGGGAGCTTGATTTTCTGCCGCCATTTTGGGGATATTGCTGCAGGTCTTTGCCAGCTGGGATTCTGCCCTGCCAAACGAAAACCACCAACATCTGCGGAAGAGGTAAACATACATTGAGAGAGAAAGAGAGTGAGTGAGTGTGTGTGTGTATATATACTTGTGTGTGCTTGTTATAAAAAGACAAGTCATTTCTTTGGAAGCAGGCTTATTGAAAGACCTAGAATTCTTATTGAATGCCAAAACATATCTGGTGGATACATGAATCTTTTGGGGGGGGGGTTGGAGATTTCATTTGTTGGATCCTTTGCATACCTGGATAGTCCATTTCATCCATATGTCCCTTGTCATTTTGTGGAACAGCTATTGCAGGCTATTTCTTTGAGCCTCTATTTCTTCTTTTGTAAAATGGGTATAATAATACTTGCCTTGGAGGGTGGTTGTGAGAATTAAGGTTAATGTGTATAAAGGACCTAGCCCAATCCTCAGAAGTACTCATCAAAAAGTAATTACTACTAGAATTAGTATTAAACTATTTATACCTCGGGCCGGCCCGGTGGCGCACTGGATAGTGCGCCGCTTGGGAAGCGCGGTGGCACTCCCGCCGAGGGTTCGGATCCCACATACAGACCGGTTCCCACTCACTGGCTGAGCGAGGCGCGGGAGCAACACCGAGGGTTGCGATCCCGTTGCCGGTCCCCGGTCCGGTACGGGGGCAACACTGAGGGTTGCGATCCGTTGCCGGACACGGAAAAAGACAAAAGACAAAAAAAAAATAAAAAAAATAAAAAAATAAACTATTCATACCTCCTTCTTTAAGTTCTTGAGCGGATTAAAAGAAGTAAAGTATGTAGAGCACCTGGTACACTGCATAACTCAAACAATGCTCGTCATTCTTATCAGGTGTTGGGGAATGGGCCTATTTTTTGCTGTCAGTCAGTAAGCAGTTGAGTGCCTGTACTACAGAAGTTGCTGTGGAGGTTTCAGAAATATAAGACATGGTGGTCCTTTTCTTCACATAACTCACACACTAATTTGGGAGATAGGACTTACAAGTATGACATAGTAGGGACCACTACTCCTCCCATAGGAGGAACACGGCATCAGCATAGAAACTAGCAAGAAGCTGTTAAGATATAAGTGTATGGAGGGTTGGTGTGGCTCATAGGCTAAGTGATTCCTTAGCCACCACCAGGTCTCACAATGCCCTCATTTCTCTGTCACCTTTCTAGGTCTTCCTCATCTTTTTCTGTTTGTTCTTTTCTATTCTCTCTCCTGCCTATGTTCAAAAACATTTGCCTAAAAGTCACTGTCATCCAAGCAGTGGCATGAAATTAGGAGCTCCCTAGTGCCTTTATATTATGAGAGCAGAGCACCTACTCTTTCCTGCAGGATTATGCATCTTGACAGTTGTAGCAGTGCCTACTGCCTGCACTGCCCTGAGACTGGGGGATCTGGGTTGACAGGTCTTATTACTATTACTGAGGCTGAGCAGTGTCCTTGGGGTGTGAGGCAGGAGAGAGAAAAGAAAAGGGAAACACACAGAAGTAACCAAATAGGAAGCTGGGAGAGGGAGTTGACAGAAGGGTAAATATGGTGGGTGTACATTAGGAAGCTGGACAAAGTCCCATCCATAGCTGCTGCTCTAAGTAGCACCCATACTTAATGGTATGCAAAATGGTAATGGGCAGGGCCCTGACTGTTTGACTGTGACTAGTAATTACCAAAGGAGGACAGTACTGTTAGAGCTGAAGGTGCCCCCCAATTAGCACCCCTCTTTGCTGCCCAAGTTCTGAATAAATTCAAAGACAGTTGACAGAGTGAGAGGGGTGGAAAGTCAAAATGTCACCTCTATTGCTTATAAAGGCAAAGTTGGAGGATGTAGCTTATAGATGGAGACAAATCTTCCTAACACTGCACTCCAGAATTAGATGCAATTACTGCTCACGCTGTTTAAAGAGCACTGGCTTCTGCCCCATGGAAGGGAATATGCCTCCGTAAAATACACAGCAAGGAAGAGCAGAACAGAATGTTCACTCCCAAAAGACAGAAGAGGAACAAGCTAAGCAGAGCATGGCAAAACTGGCCAATAAGTGAGTTTATTCCTCACTCACCAATAAAATAAGTCACATCTCTAGCCCAGAAGTAGAGTGAATGAGGGGTGGAGAGATGGCCAAGAGTGTTTTAGTAGTACAGCTTCCTCCATGTAGAAGGAAATCAAGAGGGCTTAGAAGCCTTCCTTCTCCCTTTACAAGTATCCTAATTTATTTATTTATTTTTGGTGGCTGGCCAGTATTGGGTTCCAAATCCTTGACCTTGGTGTTACCAGCACTGTGCTGTAACCAAGTGAGCTAACCCACCAATCCCCATTACAGGTATCTTTGTTCAGTATTAAAAAAACTTTTATTGTTGGGCCGGCCCATAGCTCACTCGGGAGAGTGTGGTGCTGATAACACCAAGGCCGTGGGTTCGGATCCCATATAGGGATGGCCGGTTAGCTCATTGGTTGAGCGTGGTGCTGACAACACCAAATCAAGGGTTAAGATCCCCTTACCGGTCATCTTTTAAAAAAAAAAACTTCTATTGTCTGCCTGGTTTGTATTCCACTAAAGCCAAGTGCATATTTCTTTTAGGTTTTAACCGAAGAGGAAAGAACCCTATCCAGGGGGTTCTTGAGAGACATCTTGGATCAAGTGTATCAACCATTAGCAGTCCGGGAATTACTTATCCTCCAGGGAGGACCACTCCAGGTATTCAGGCCTGGGGACTCTGTGGATGAATCATTAATGATGATGTGTGGTATGCTGTCCTCTTCTCTTGGAAAATTAGATGACTTTAGTTCCCTGTTTAACAATCCAGTTGAGCCTTATTTCATCTCTTAGATCATTAAATAATACTTATAAAACTAAGTGACACTGACCCTTAGGGTAATTTAAAAGACCTTTTCTTTAATGGAATGATGAACACTTTTTCTAAGAATATTGTGATCACTTTTTTTTTTTAAGAGTTATGGCCATTTTGTATGAAATATATTTTATTCATTCTGAAACTGGATTTTTTTAAAACTAAAATTTGGCTGTTTGAGAATATTTTCCTTTGACAGAAGTATTTGGACACTTAATCCTTTGAATGGAGTATTTGAAGTCAAGAAATTAAAACTAGAGCTATTATTGGTTCTATTCTTAGCTCCATTGTTTGAAACACATAATAGTATATATTCTGCTAGGCATAAGATTGTTTCTTTTTCCCCCGAAAAATAATTATTTATCTGAAATGATTTAATTTGATAATGTAGATGGAACTGTCTAATTTTAGTTATGAGAATCTAACTGGAATTGGCCATAGGTCAGGAATAAGGACCAGCTGAAGCTGGCTACAGAGAAATCTAGTGGAAGTCATTTTCATCTCATCCCTAGAATATTACAATAGCCTTCCATCAGTCCTCTCTGGCCTCATACTCTGTTTCTGTGAATGAGTCCACAGTTTGCCATATTAAACCAAATACATTATAAGAGAGTGGTGGAAAGCAGAGTCCCTTGGGTGAGGCACGTCTTGATTAACCCCAGTGTGCAGATGTATGAATTTATAAACCTTTCCATTCCTCAGTTTCCTTACACATTAAATGGGGATAATAGCAGTGCCTTCCTTGTAAGTTTCTTCTGAGATTATGTGCGAGGTACTTAGCATAGTGCCTGGTACATAATAACCCCTCAATAAATGGTAATTATTAATCCTCCTTAAAAAAAAGAGAGGACAGGCTAGTTAGGATTAAATATTTCTGCAACTAATTTTGATGTTCATATAGTTAAGTGCAATGATTGGTAGCAACAACTTTGATGTTCTAGCCCAAAATAAGTGACATCAAGACTGTTTTGTTCATGGTGGCTCCACAGAGCTCTCAAAAAGGAACGCTTGAAGAAATCCAATTCTTTCTTGAAAGTGCTGTGTTGCAGGAATCAGAGAGTAGCTAGGACCACATAGGCAAGGGCAAGAGAGCTCCCTCACTTCTGTGAACACTCCTCTTAGTGGTGGATAATATTATGAGAATCTTCTTTGGAAGGTAGATTTGATTGGAAGGACTGCATTCAGAAATGGTTGCATTTCGGGCCAAGCCCGTGGCGCACTCGGGAGAGTTCCACGCTGGGGGCGCAGCAGTGCTCCCGCCGCAGGTTCGGATCCTATATGGGGATGACCGGTGCGCTCACTGGCTGAGCGCGGTGCAGCCGGTCTCAAAAAAAAGGACAAAAAAAAAAAAAGAAGTGGTTGCATTTACATTGTGTTATCAAGATCTACATTCTATTTACTGGCATGTTTGTCTTTCTCTGGTTTTGAAATTTCACTTGATATTTCACTGTATTTCAACTTTCTTAAAAGTAATGCCAAAGAAGGTTTTGTAAAGAACAGTCTTTTTTTTTTTTTAAGGAAACACTGTTGCTCTTTTGAAGTCTGTATAGCATACTGTTAATTGTCAGTATGACCTAGTACTTAAAAAAAAAGTTGTATCTATTTCATTGACATTTGGAATTCATACCTTCCCTTTCCTTTTTTCAGCCCTGCACAGATGTGAAGACACAGCTTAGGTGTCAGGCCCCAGCTTGGCTCCGGCGTCTCTGTGGGCAGATGCTCTCTGAAAGGTTGATGAGACCCAGTGGTGTGCAGGCAGTGGTCCGGGGCATTTTGGAAGGAGCAGGTGGTAAGAAATGAAATGTTTCTGCTACTTTGGTATCCGTTTCCATTTGAGTTAGAGTCTGAGGTGAATTATTGGTTTTTTAGCATTTACCTTTAAAATCTAACTGATACTAAACTAAATTCGTATGGAGATTGGGGAGGTTAAACTTGGAGGCCCCTAATGAGGTTCTTTTCCATAGAAACAAATGGATGCTTCTTCTGTCATTCTCTTGCCATTTTCTAAAACAGTCGTGATATGCTGCTCACGTTGTTGAATAATATTAAACCATTTCAAATAATTTATAATATCAGAGGAAAACATTGCACATCAAGTTGAAATAAAAACCCTAAAAATGTGAAATACAAAATAGTTCTCTTGAAGCAAGAGATACCTTTGAGATGCAAACTTTGGGATAAAGTTTTAGAATCATTTTCCCAATTATATTAAGTCTTCATTAATAGAAAAAAAAGTTAATTTTCAGGCTAAGCATGGTAGTGGTTTTTAATTTATATTTTTTGTTTTATTTTTTAAACAAAATTATGGATGTACATAATTTATAAAGTCAAATAGCTTTACAAGGCTTATGGTGAAAAATAACAGTCCTTAGGAAATTTTAATCAATTTCCCATCTCCAAAAGCAACCACTTTGAACTCCTATAAAGTGTTTCTTCTGGTATTTACCTCTATATTTCTTTTTTCTTTTCTTTTTTTAAAAGATGACCAGTAAGGGGATCTTAACCCCTGACTTGGTGTTGTCAGCACCACACTCTCCCAAGTGAGCCACAGGCCGGCCCTTACCTCTATATTTCTTTCTTTTTTTTTTTTTTTAAAGATGACCGGTAAGGGGATCTTAACCCTTGACTTGGTGTTGTCAGCACCACGCTCAGCCAGTGAGCGAACCGGCCATCCCTATGTGGGATCCAAACCCAGGGCCTTGGTGTTATCAGCACCGCACTCTCCTGAGTGAGCCACGGGCCGGCCCCGTTACCTCTATATTTCTAACTATACTGTTTATACAGCAACTTCTTAATTTTTCAGTTCCAGGCATCTTATGTCAGCTTCTTGCTGTGTGTGGAAGAGGATTTTGTTCTCTTTCACAACCCTGCCATTATTCCCTCAAGCATACTTCCCATCCTACTATCCTTAACATAGATATATCTTAATTTTGGTTAGATCAATATTCAGTGTTTATATTATTCAAAGTATTTAATTGTTATTTACACCTGAGCTATGTTGTGTATTATGATTACTTTTATATTACACAACCTTTTGTGCTTTTTGGAGTTAATATTGTTTGTCTGCTTAATTTTCTATGAACTTATCACTAATTTATTTTCAAACTCTCCCTTCTTTACCTCTCCTTTTATTTTATTTATTTTTTATTCCTCAGTACATTTATTTTTATTTATTAATTTTTAAAATTTATTTATTGAATCAAAATCGATTATACATATTTTTTGGGTTGAACATTTAGATATGTTGATCAAATCAATGTTACTAGCGTATATATTGTTACAAATCATAATTATTCTTTTTTTTTTTTTGTCCTTTTTGAGACTGGCCGTACCGCGCTCAGCCAGTGAGCGCTGTGAGTGCACTGGTCATCCCTGTATAGGATCCAAACCTGCGTCGGGAGCACTGCTGCGCTCCCAGCGCCGCACTCTCCCGAGTGCGCCACGGGTTCGGCCCCAAATCATAATTATTCTTTATGCCTCTTGTCCAATCTCTCCTCTTCCCCCATTCCCTCCCTCCTCCCCCCTCTAATTACCCTAGATTACTTCTCTCCTTCTGAAAGAATAATGGTTATTCTGTTGATTTGTTGCCTAGCTGATATGTCCAATGCTGAGAGGTATGATCAGGTCCCCCAATATTATCTTAGAGCAGATGCTTCTTCTGTCACTCTGAAATGAGCTTTGTGGAGAGAGACATCCTCTTCTTTTCTTTGTCTCTGCTGGTGACTCTCCTTGTGTCAATGCACTCCACTGGTTGGCAGACCACCTGCGTGGTGGTTGTGGCGTCTAGCCACTTTCACGACAGCCATGGTTATTGTGGTGGCTGTGGTGGGCTACCAAAAGGAGGTGATGTTTTTGGCATGCTCCTTGGTGCTGGCAGTGTGCCTGATTGTGGGGTGTGTCTGGTCCCCTTCTCCATGCCTCTGGTCCCTAGGTGGGCCCTAAGGTGCTGGCTCCATTTGCCTGGTTGTGGGAGGAGGGTCTGGTCCCCTTCTCCATGCCCTGGGTCCCTAGGTGGGCCCTGAGGTGCTGGCATGGTGTACCTTGTTGAAAGAGGGTGGTCTGGTTCCCTTCTCCATGCCTCAGGTCCCTGGGCAGGCCCCAAGGTGCTGGCACGGTGTGCCTGGTTGTAGGAGGAGGGTCCAGTCCCCTTCTCCAAGTCTCAGGTCCCAGGGCATGCCCTGAAGTGCTGGCACAGTGTGCTTGGTTGTAGGAGGGCAGTCTGGTCCCCTTCTCCATGCCCTGGGCCTCTGGGCAGGCCCCGAGGTGCTGGCGTGGCTTACCTGGTTGTGGGAGGAGGGTCTGGTCCCCTTCTCCATGCCTCTGGACCCTGGGCACGCCCCGAGGCACTGGCATGATGTGCCTCATTGTGGGAGGGTGGTCCAGTCCCCTTCTCCATGCCTTGGGTCCCAGGATGGGCCCTGAGGTGCTGGCATGGTGTGCCTGGTTGTGGAAGAGAGGTCTAGTCCCCTTCTACAAGCTTTGGGTCCCTGGGCAGGCCCCAAGGCACTGACACAGTTTGTGTGGAAGTGGGAGTGGAGTCCAGTCCCTGGATCCAAGCCTCCAGTTCCCAGGCAGGCCCCAACGTGCTGGTACCTCTCCTTTTAATACATTCAAATACATCTGATATTCTATCAGTTTTATCTTCTTGGAGTCATCTCTCTCTGAGTCTTTTGACCTGCTCTAATCTGGACCTGTTCAACCTTTTACTCAGCTGTCATCCTATATTTCCCTTCACTTTTATCCCCATGATTTCTTTGCCTTTCTTTTGTGTTTAGTCCCTTATCTCCTTCATCCTATGCCTATTAGTTTCCTATTGTTGCTGTAACAAATTACCATAAATTTAGTGACTTTTTGATGGAAATGGCATTTAAAGTGAGCCCTGAAGGCCGAATTGGAATTGACTAGCTAAAGAGTGAGGGAAGAGGATTATAGGCAGAGAAAATAGTATGTATGAAGGAACCTAAGTAGGAAAGAGCATATTGTTTTTGAGGAAATCACAGTATGTGTAGAGCAGCGAGTTGAGAGTGGAGGGGGAGTGGTGTGAGATGAGGATGGAGAGGTGGGCAAGGGCTATACCAGGGAGGCCTTACAGGCCTCATTCAGGATTTTCAAATTTATTCTGAGGGCAATGAGAAACCATTGAAAGGTTTTGAAAAGGAGAGACATGACCAACTCTACATTTTAGAAAAATCTATTTGGATGTATTATGAAGAATGGATTGGTAAGTTTAAAGCCAGGAGATCAGTTTAGAAGTGATCATCTGAGAGATCATGGTGGCTTGGATTAATGTGGATGAAAATGGAAGCAAATGAATGGATTCGAGAGATATTAAAGTAGGAGATTTGCCAGAACTTAATGAAGCGCTGGATGTATGGGGAAGGAAAAAAAAAGAAGAATCAATCTTGACTTTCCATTTCTCGCATGATAAATGTTTTTATTTTTCTTTATTTTTTTTTAAATTTTAGCAGTTGGCTGGTAAGGGGATCCAACCATACTCTAACCAACTGAGTTAACCAGCCAGCCCTGGCATGATAAATATATCTTGGTCCTATAAGACAAAAGTGAGGTCAGTGTGGTTGGCAGACATTGGTAGATTAGTCTAGAGTGGCTGTAACGTTGCCTACCTTCAGTTCTGCCTGTAGTGACTTTTAGGGCCAATGAAATGTGAAATCTGAGAGGAGTTGTCATAGACAAATGGGTCTTTGCATCTTCTTTTCTGTAGAAGGGTTAGATTTTACCCAAGGGCATGCAGATTGGAGAGCTGCCATAAGAAAATTAGAGTGCTGGGGCCGAGCCCGTGGCGCACTCGGGAGAGTGCGGCGCTGGGAGCGCAGCAGCGCTCCCGCCGCGGGTTGAGCGCCGTTCAGCCGGTCTCAAAAAGGACAAAAAAAAAAAAAAAATTAGAGTGCTGGATGCTTAACTCAGTTGGTTAGAATGCCATGTTGATAATACTAAGGTCAAGGGTTTGGATCCTTGCCCAGCTAGCCACCAAAAAAAAAAAAAAAAAGAAAGAAAGAAAGAAAATTAGAACCTAATTTTCCTATGAGTTTTTTTTCCCTCTACTTGTGATTGTGTTTATTTCTTATCTATTTATATCTTGTTTCTTCCCCAAAATGGTTCAAGGCAGTTTATATTTACCCACATATTTGCCATTTCTGGTGCTCTTCATTTCTTTGTGTAGATTTAAATTTCAATCCAAATTTAATTTTCTTCTGCCTGAACTTTCTTTTTTTTTTTTTTTTTTTTTTTTTTTAAAGATGACCAGCAAGGGGATCTTAACCCTTAACTTGGTATTGTCAGCACTGCACTCTCCCAAGTGAGCTAACTGGCCATCCCTGTATAGGGATCCCAACCTGTGGCCTTGGTGTTATCAGCACCACACTCTCCCAAGTGAGCCACGGGCTGGCCCCCTGCCTGAACTTTCTTTAACATTTCTTATAGTGTAGGTCTGCTAGCAATTCTTTTTGCGTTTGTTTGTCAGAAAAAATCTTTACTTCACCTTACGACAGTTCTCTCTCTCTTTTTTTTCCCCTTTTTTTTGTCTTTTTTACTGACCGGTAACGGGATCGCAACCCTCGGTGTCGCGTCCGTACTGGGACCGGCAACGGGATCGCAACCCTCAGTGTTGCGCCCGCACCACGCTCAGCCAGTGAGCGGGAACCGGTCTCCACATGGGATCCGAACCCTCGGCGGGAGCGCCACTGCGCTCCCAAAAGGCGCACTCTCCATTGCGCCACCGGGCCGGCCCTTCACCTTACTTTTTTTTCTTTTTTTTAATGGCTGGCTGGTACAGGGATTCGAACCCTTGACCTTGGTGTTATCAGAACCACACTCTTCCCAGTGAGCTAACTGGCCAGCCCATCACCTTCCTTTTTGAAAGATATTTTTGCTGGGTACAGAATTCTAGGTTGAATTCTTGGCGCTTGTGCTGGCTATAAAGACGAAAGTGGATCTAGTTCTGTAGTGACTCAGTGAAGAGCAGGCCCATGCTCCACCAGTGGTGCTGGAGCTGGCTCTAGAGGCTGTAGGATTTTTTCTTTTTTTTTTAAAAGATGACCGGTAAGGGGATCCTAACCCTTGACTTGGTGTTGTCAGCACCACGCTCAGCCAGTGAGCAAACCAGCCATCCCTATATGGGATCCGAACCCGGGGCCTTGGTGTTATCATCACCGCACTCTACCGAGTGAGCCACGGGCCGGCCCTGTAGGATTTTTTCTTATAGTACTTTGAAGATGTCACTCTATTGTCTTCAGACTCGCATGACTTCTGAGAAGAATTCTGCTGTCATTCTATATTTGTTCCTCTGTACATGATATACCTTTTTTTCTGGCTGCTTTTAACATTTTCCTCATATTGCTAGTTTTTAGAAATTTGATTATGATCTGCCTTGATGTGGTGTAGTTTTCTTCATGTTTCTTCTTTTTTTAAAAAAAGATGACTGGTGAGGGGATCTTAACCCTTGACTTGGTGTTATCAGCACCGCACTCTACTGAGTGAGCCATGGGCCGGCCCTCTTCATGTTTCTTCTGCTTATGGTTTCTTGAGTTTCTCGGAGCCGTAGGTTTATAGTTTTTACCATATTTATTTTTTTTTGTTTTTATTTTTTTTTCCTTTTTGTCTTTTTTACTGACCGCTAACGGGATCGCAACCCTCGGTGTTGCGCCCGCACCACGCTCAGCCAGTGAGTGGGAACCGGTCTCCACATGGGATCCGAACCCTCGGCGGGAGCGCTGCCGCACTCCCAAGTGGCGCACTCTCCAGTGCACCACCGGGCCGGCCCATTTTTACCATATTTAGAAATTTCTCAGACATTATCTTTTTTGGGGGGTGGGGGGTGGTGCTGGCCAGTATGGGGAATCGAACCCTTGACCTTGGTGTTACAAGGCTACACTCTAACCAACTGACCTAACTGGCCAGCCCAGTACATTTTTTATTTCAGATATTTTATTTTTCATTACTATAGGTTCAACTTGGGTCTTTTTTTATATCTTTCATTTCTCTTCTCATTATGATCATTCTTTCCTTTAACTTTTTGAAAATATGAAATAAATTTTTTATTTGTTTGTTTGGGGGTTATTTTGGGGGCACCTGGCTGGTATGGAGATCTGAACCCTTGACCTTTACTTTGGGTTGAATGTCCCCCTAAAACTTGACCCCCACTGTGACAGTGTTACGAAGGTGGAAAATCCTATTATGGTAATTGAAAGCTGGGGTCTTGAAAAGGTGATTAGATTGCAGGACCATGCCATAATGAATGGATTAAAAATGGTGGTCATGGGCGTGGTTATGAGGGCTTTAAAAAGAGAGTGAATGAGGAGGTTGGTATCTCTTGCTCTCTCTGCTCCACAATTGGGCAGTGTATCACACTGAAATCAGCACCAAAAAAAGCCTTTACCAGATGTGTTCCCTGGACTTTGGACTTCCTAGCCTCAGAAACTGTAAGCAATACATTTCATATTCTTATTAATTACCCAGTTCCCTGTATTTTGTTGTAAGCAACAGAAACGGACTAATACAATCTTGATGAAATAAATTTTAATAGTTGTTTTAATGTCCTTATCTATAATTCTGTCATCTCTGTTTTTTTGGTCTGTTCTGTTGATTTCTTTCTCTTGACTACAGGTCATTATCTTCTTGCTTCTTTGAATGCCTGGTGATTTCTTTTTTGAGATGTTATTCATATACCATAAAATTCACTTTTTTAAAGAATACAATTCAGTGGTTTTTTAGTTTATTCACAAAGTTGTGCAACCATCACCAATATCTAATTCCAGAACATTTTCATCACCACTCCAACCCACTCATAAGAAAACTCATACTCATTAGCAATCACCACTCCCCATTCTCCCCTCCTTCCAGCCCCTGGTAAGTACTAATCTATTTTCTGTCTCTGTGGATTTTTCTTTTTTTTTTTTTTTTTTTTTTTCTTTTGTCTTTTTCCGTG
>NW_007726129.1:303404-309442 GCF_000696425.1 Galeopterus variegatus | reverse complement strand
CCCTTCCAGCCCCTGGTAAGTACTAATCTATTTTCTGTCTCTGTGGATTTTTCTTTTTTTTTTTTTTTTTTTTGTCTTTTGTCTTTTTCCGTGTCCGGCAACGGATCGCAACCCTCAGTGTTGCCCCCGTACCGGACCGGGGACCGGCAACGGAATCGCAACCCTCGGTGCTGCTCCCGCGCCTCGCTCAGCCAGTGAGCGGGAACCGGTCTGTATGTGGGATCCGAACCCTCAGGCGGGAGCGCCGCTGCGCTTCCCAAGCGGCGCACTTATCCAGTGCGCCACCGGGCCGGCCCATCTCTGTGGATTTTTCTATATTGACATTTCTTATAAATGGGAGCATACAATATGTGGTCTTTTGTGTCTGGCTTCTTTCACTTGACATAATGAATGTTTCTAAGGTTTATTTATGTTGTAACATGAATCAGTTCTTTATTCCTTTCCATGACTGAACAATATTCCATTTTATGGATATATCTGGTAATTTTTGACTTGATGCTGGACATTTTTATTTTATATTGTTGGGTGCTAGATTTTGTTGTATTCTTTTGTAGGGCTTTGTTCTGAGATGCAGTTAAGTTATTGGCAATCAGTTTGATCCATTTGATCCTGCCTTTTAAGCTTTGTTGTTGTGGTTCTAGAGCAACCTTTAGAGTCTGAGGTAATTTGGCCCCACTGGTAATCCTTCTGAGGATTCTTCTTGATACCCTGTGTATTAGGAGATCTTTCCATGCCAGCTAGTGAGAACACAAACTATTCCCAGTCCCTTATTTTTTTAATTTTTTTATTTAAAAGATGACTGGTAAGGGGATCTCAACCCTTGACTTGGTGTTGTCAGCACCACGCTCAGCCAGTGAGCGAACCGGCCATCCCTATATGGGATCCGAACCCGTGGCCTTGGTGTTATCAGCACCGCACTCTACCGAGTGAGCCACGGGCCGGCCCTTCCCAGTCCCTTATTTTTTTAATTTTTTTATTTAAAAGATGACTGGTAAGGGGATCTCAACCCTTGACTTGGTGTTGTCAGCACCACGCTCAGCCAGTGAGCGAACCGGCCATCCCTATATGGGATCCGAACCCGTGGCCTTGGTGTTATCAGCACCGCACTCTACCGAGTGAGCCACGGGCCGGCCCTTCCCAGTCCCTTATGAACTCTGGGAATTGTTCTACCTACTTCTTTTTGGTGGTTCCTGCCCCACCCTTGTATATTTTCCTCACACATACACAGATCACACTCCATTAAAGTTTTGAAAGAGGATCCCTCTCTGGATCTCCAGAATTCTCTCTTGTGTAACTTCCTCCTGTCTGGTATTTTGCCCTGGAAATTCTAGCTGCTTTGGTCTCCCTGAGCTCTGAACTATGTTCATTCAACTGAACAAGATGCCATGCTTCATGTGGGCTACCCTTGCTGTACTGTGGCCTAAAAACTGTCTCCAGGTAGTAAGCTAGGGCAGTCATTGGGATCACTTTGTTTGCATCCCTTCTCTCAGGGATTAATGTCCTGGGCTGCCTGTTGTCCAAGTCTGAAAACTATTATTTATGTATTTAGTCCAGTTTTATAATAATTTAAGATGGTAAGGTAAATCTGGTCCCTGTTACCCCAGGCTGTGTTTTAAGGCAGTTTAAATGAAATGAGACATATAAAGAAATAATAGAAAAGTAATAGTAACAAACACTAAGAAGCTAGTATTCAAGTCATATGAATAATATTATTACAATTATTAAGTGCTAGTTTTTTCTCTGAACTTCCCACAAATCAGCACCGAAAGGAAAGAACAGAGCAAAAGGTTATCTTATAGAAGAAATAAACAATTTTCAGTAGAGAAAAGAAATGCTTTTTACTCTAAATTTCAAGGCAGATTTATCTCTTGGGACCTTATATGGGGAACTGCTATGAGATTTTTACATCTCTGTCCATTGTGACAGCTGGGGCAGCTGGCGGGAGTGATGCTGAGGCGACAGCTGCTGACTGGAAGAAGTGTGACTTGATTGCAAAGATTTTGGCCTCTTGTCCCCAGCAGTGTCTTTCACCAGAGAATTACTACAGGCATATTTGCCCCCAGGTAAATAATTTTGTTTCTTTTGATTTTTTGAGGATTATGTGCTTATTTATGGAAGGAGGACTTTTAATGATCCTCTAATATTGAGGTAAAAACAATATGCTATGTAAATTCAGAGAGGAGATTTCTTAATAAATGAATAGAAACTTGTGGAAGAGACTGACTGTATTATTAGGTTTAAGAATGCCTCACTGTTATTAAATAACTAGTCCAGCTTGCTCTCAGAGAATATGAAACTAAACTTTCATCTTGTTCATTACTTTCTCTCTTGGTATGTTTTTAATTAGTTTTTAAAAGTAGATATTAAATAAACAAGGTAAATTAGCATGGTACATAATTTAAAAAGCACAGAAGAGTAAACTGAAAAGTAAGTCTCCTTCCCATCCCTTTTCTCTAGTCTCTTACAGGTAATCACTGTTAAACAGTGACTAAAAAATAAACAATTTCCTGTGTATTTTCCAGAAATATTCTATGTATTATGCATATATAATTGTATGTGAATCTAGTGTGTATATATTCTAATTTTTATCCAAATGAACATGCTGCACACACTGTTTTTCATTTTGCTTCTTTCACTTAAAAACGTACCTTGGGGGCCGGCCTGGTGGCGCACTGCTACAGTGCGCCGCTTGGGAGCGCGGCGGCGCTCCCCCCGAGGGTTCGGATCCCACATGCAGACCGGTTCCCGCTCACTGGCTGAGCGAGGTGCGGGCACAGCACCGAGGTTTGCGATCCCGTTGCTGGTCCCGGTCCGGTACAGGCGCGACACTGAGGGTTGCGATCCATTGCGGGACACGAAAAAGGACAAAAAAAGGGAAAAAAAAAAAAATGTACCTTGGAAATCATTTCATGTAGAGTCATTTCATATAGAGCCTCATTCTTTTTCATGGGTGCATAATATTTCGCAATAATTTATTTAACCAGACTGCTATTGATGGACATTTGAGTTGTTTTCATTCTTTTGCTATTACAAACCACACTGCAGTTAATATTCATAAATCTTTCTGCATATGTGTCAGTACTCCATAGGACAAATTTCTAGAATTGAAATTACTAGTTCAAAGGATATGTGCATTTAAATTTTTTTTGATATTGTTTATTTACCTGTTTTCCTATACCTTTACCTGCATAGTGTGTTACAGAACTTTTAGATCTTTGCTAATCTGATAGGTGAAAAATGTGGAAGCAATTTTCTTTTTCTTTTTATTTTTTTGTGGCTGACTGGTATGGAAGGACTTCTCTTAATCAGTAGTCCCTGTGAATTTAGATGTAAGACACATCTTTTGGAGAATAGTCTAAAGAAGGCCATTTGGTTGTCACACTGATCTTCAGGGTTCTCGTGGGTAGGCACGCATAGGAACAACATATTACAATGCAAAGAGCTTATATTGAAAATACTAAATATATTTATCAGTTGCAATGATGAGTAAATATTTTCAAAACTAGTAGCTATGGTTTCTGTACTTAACAAAATGATAAAGTCAAAGCACAGGTTTCAGCCTTGATGAGTCTTTTTTGGCAGTGTTTGAGGTCACATACTGTTTTCAGACAGAAGGTTCTTTTGTCTGCAAAAAGTGCAAGAGTCGCTTTTAATTCAGCAATCAAAAATTAATTTTCCATTGGTTGCTTTTGGTGCCACTCACAAGCACTAGGGATAAATGTTTGTTTATTTTTGGTGGCTGACCAGTATGGGGATCCAAACCCTTGACCCAATGTTTATTTTTGAAAATAAAATAGACTCTTCTCAGGGATAGTTCAGACACAGCAGGCTCCTCAGGTCCTAAATATATTTAAATGCCTTGAGCCAAAAATTTCATATGGCAGTGCTATTTATAATAGCAAAATTTGGGGTTAAAACTGAATGTCTGGAAATTAGAGAGTAATTTAAGAAATTCTTACAAGCAGCTTGCCTGGAATATTTCTTGAGGAATTTATAGCAATATGAGAAGTTTTCAGCAGTACACAAAACTGAGTATTAAGTATGGTCTCAAAAAAGAATCGTTGCTATTGCAGGAAGGAAAAAAAAAGTAAAAAAGAGAAAACAATTATACAGGAAATACATTGGAAAAAGTATACCTAAAATGTTTATAGTGATTTGGGAAGATTTTTGTTTTCTTCTTAAAACTTTATTTCCATATTTTCTACAATGAGCATGTGTTTTATGAATTGGATAAAATTATTTAATAAAAGCATAGTCTTTCCAGCTCTCATACCCTTTGATATTGGCTGTTAAAAAAAAAATTATAAAATCAGTGCTATTGTAGTGAGTTTATTTTTTAGCTTAAAGAAATTAATGCTTTTTCTTCTTAGTAAATGTCATATTCCTTGCAAAGAGTGATTACTTCTTGTAATTTTTCTTGTAGATTCTGGATTTATTTCACTTTCAAGATAAATTGACAACACGACAATTTCAGAGAGTTGCCACTACTACCTTTATAACTATGTCAAGAGAACGCCCACAACTGGCAGCAAAGTATTTGCTTCAGCCAATGTTAGCTCCTCTTCATCGATGTTTGAATACAACAGGTAAAGGAGGAAATCTGGTGATGGGGTATCCCTCCCTCTATAGGACCTTCTTGAGTGTTTCAGATTTAAATGATTTAAGTCTGTGGTATTTCAGTGTCTTTAGTTTTAATTTCTACCCCTAACTTTTTATTTTGAAAAATTCATTTTACAAAAGTTCCAAGGAGAGTACATTAAGCCACTTTTATACACCTAGATTGGCCAACTATTCACATTTTGGCCATATTTGTTTATCTTTATTTCTTTTATTTATTAATTATTATTATTATTTTCTTTTTACCTTTCTACACACATAAACATACTCGTATCTTTTCTGGAACATTTGAGAGTTAGTTGTAGACATCTTGACACCTCACGCCTA
Organism: Galeopterus variegatus; assembly: GCF_000696425.1. Lineage (NCBI taxonomy): Eukaryota > Metazoa > Chordata > Mammalia > Dermoptera > Cynocephalidae > Galeopterus > Galeopterus variegatus. Next base: position 304,498 of record NW_007726129.1, on the reverse strand, counting down.
AATACTTCAGCATGCATCTCCAAAGAAAAATGTCAGTCTCCTATATAACAACAATGTAATGATCACACTCAGGAAATTGAACATTTATACACTACTGTCATCTAATACACAGATTTTATTCAAATTTCCCTAATCATCCGAATAATTTCCTTCATAGCAATTTTTTAGAAATCCAGAATGTAGGGGCCGGCCCGGTGGCGCACTGGATAGTGAACCGCTTGGGAAGCGCGGCGGCGCTCCCGTCCGAGGGTTCGGATCCCACATACAGACCGGCTCCCGCTCACTGGTTGAGCGAGGCGCGGGAGCAGCACCGAGGCTTGCGATCCCGTTGCCGGTCCCCGGTCCGGTACGGGGGCAACACTGAGGGTTGTGATCCGTTGCCGGACACGGAAAAAAAAAAAGACAAAAGACAAAAAAAAAAAAAAAAAAAAAAAAAAAAAAAAAAAAAAAAAAAAAGAAATCCAGAATGTAATCAAGCATCATGCATTGCATCTACTTGTCATGTCTTTTTAGTCTCATTTAATGTAAAATAGTTCCCTAATCTTTTGTTTGTCTTTCACCAGCACATTTTTGAAGAGCCCAGGTTATGGAATGTTCCTCAATTTGTATTTTTCTAATTGTTTCCCCATGATTAGATCCAGATTAAACATTTTGGCAGAAATACTATGTAGATGATGTTTTTATCCTTAGCGCATCACATCAGTGGGTACATATTATCAGTTTATTCCATTATTAAATTTGATCATTTGGTTAAGGCAGTAGCAGCCAGGTTTTTTCACTACAAAAATACCTTTCCTCCTTAATTATTTAATTAATTAAAATAATTAATGGGCCGGCCTGGTGGCGCACTGGATAGTGCGCCGCTTGGGAAGCGCGGCAGCGCTCCCGCCCCAGGGTTCGGATCCTACATACAGACCGGCTCCCGCTCACTGGTTGAGCGAGGTGCGGGAGCAGCACCGAGGCTTGCGATCCCGTTGCCGGTCCCCGGTCCGGTACGGGGGCAACACTGAGGGTTGTGATCCGTTGCCGGACACGGAAAAAAAAAAGACAAAAGACAAAAAAAAAAAAAAAAAAAAAAAAAAAAAAAAAAAAAA
>NW_007726129.1:272547-303241 GCF_000696425.1 Galeopterus variegatus | reverse complement strand
GGTATTCACACAGTCTCAAATTATCATCCCATAGCTTACTTATTAATTTTTTTTTTTTTTTTTTTTTTTTTTTTTTTTTTTTTTTTTTTTCCGTGCCCAAAAAAGAAAAAAAAAAAAAAAAAAAAAAAAAAAAAAAAAAAAAAAAAAAAAAATTAATAAGTAATCTATGGGATGATAGTTTGAGACTGTGTGAATACCCTGTTTCCCAATAGTCTTTTGTTTTGTGGTTTAGTATCCATTGATGGTTTTTGCCTGAAAATGCTGACTTTCTATTTCTTTTATACTTTTCAATTTACTAGTTGGTATTCTGTAAAGAAGAGCTTTTCTTTCTCCCTGCTCATCCCTTCTTAAAAAATAATTAAGTGTCAGTATAGATTTTTTTATTCAATGTGTTACCAAACATTCCTTCATTCATTTTGATGCTCAGATTTTCCCAGACTTGGACAGTAGGTTTAATTCTGTTTTAATGTCTTAAAAGATTGACACTTTCACCATTCTCCTCACTATATTTTCATGCATCAGTGAATTTAATACTGGGATACAGACTATGATTTCAGCATTCTTAGTGAGTAAAAAAACCTTCCTAGATAGTAGTTCGTAAGGTTAAAAAATAAATAAAATTTATATTATGGTTAAATCAAGTTTAGTTCTATATAGACTTTGTATAGAAGTCATTTGTAGTATAAATTTTTCTGGGGTGTGTATAGGGTGGGATGGGTGATGTGGGTAGGGATAGAGAAAGTCTAATTCTTGTGTGCAGTAAACTTCACCAGACTGAACATTGGTAAAGTGAAATTTGTGATATCACTCAGAAATCATAAACTTGGTATTTGAATAAATAATTAAAATTTCTTATACTTTTGATGGAAATCTAGTCTAGAATCAGTATATTCTTCGAAAAATGAAGTATTATTCTACTGTCCTTCAGTGTTATAGTGTTACAGTTTTTATATGTGTAATTTCATGTATTAAGACTATACGTCATTACTAATCTATTTATTTTCTTGTCCATAACTAATTAGGCATTGCCTTTAGTCTGGAGCAGTGGTTCTCAAAGTGTGGTCCCAGGACCAGTAGCATTAGTGTCATCTGGGAGTTTATTAGAAATACAAATTCTTGGGCTCCACTCCAGACCTACCTATTGAATCAGAAACCTGGGGTGGGGCCCAGTGCTCTGTGTTCTAACAGGCCCTCTGGGTAATTCAAATGCATGTTCAAGTTTGGACACTGGCTTAGAGCCTGTACTTGGGAAGTCTAGATTCAGCCCATTTGTGGGTCAGTTATGTTTGTTCTGGATCTTGTTAATTCGTTCAAGGAATTTTTTGGGGGGGCGGGGGGAGGCAGCTGGTCAGTATGGGAATCTGAGCCCTTGACCTTGGTGTTATAACACTGTGCTCTAACCAGTTGAACAAACTTGCTAGCCCCATTCAAGGAATATTTATTGGACATCTATCTGCCCGGTATTCTTTGTGTGTTAGATTAGATTTGCAACACCAGCTATGTGTTTTGTTATATACAGTCTATTGATAACAAAAGGGACCAACCAAGTAAGAATATGACTGATCATATATGATCCCATCACTGCCACTGGAAAAACAATCTAAAGAATAAACTTTCTTATTTTGTTTTTTATATTATCATATTTTTAGGACTATGTGACAATTATGAATTACCATATTCTATCCATTCCAAGACACTTTTTTTCACATTAAAAAACTTTTATTTTGGAGATCTTTTTCACATTTTAACAATTCTGCTATCAAGATGCATCTCATGATCACTGTTGGCGAGGTGACAATCATGAAGTTGCCTGTGCCTACAAATGAGCATCAAAATTTGCAGAATGGATGTCAGTAACTTGGAATAAAATTGTGAAGACAGTAGTGGGATGAAGGACTCTTTTAAGAAATGTTGCATTGGGTTGGCCTGGTGGTGCACTCGGTAGAGTGCAGCGCTTGGGAGCACGGCGGCGCTCCCGCTGAGGGTTCGGATCCCATATAGAGACCGGTCCGCTCACTGGTTGAGCGCGGTGCGGGCGTGACACCAAGGGTTGTGATCCTGTTGCCGGTCGCGGTGCGGGCGCGACACTGAGGGTTGCGATCCCGTTACCGGTCATGAAAAAAGACCAAAAAAAAAAGAAGAAATGTTGCATTACTTGGGTTCTTGGTGGCACAGTAGATGATGCATCATGGAAAAACATGGATATCAGTAATGGTGTTAAAATGTTTCAGAAGAATTGGACTCAATGTGAAGTTTTAAGAATTCTTTATCCCATTTATTTAGCTTATATAAAGAATAATATATAATAAACCTATATGTCTAAATAAGTCTAAAGAGCTCTTTTAATACTTTTTTTTTTTTTCTTTAAAAGATGACGGGTAAGGGGATCTTAACCCTTGACTTGGTGTTGTCAGCACCACGCTCACCCAGTGAGCAGCTGGCCATCCCTATATGGGATCTGAACCTGTGGCCTTGGTGTTATCAGCACCACACTCTCCCGAGTGAGCCACAGGCCAGCCCCTCTTTTAATACTTTTTAAAAAACCTACTTTAAAACTATTTAAAGGGAAATTTTCAAATACATGCCTACACAGATTGTATAATGAACTCCTGTGTACCTATCACCTAGACACAACTGTCAATTCTATGCCGTTTTCATTTCATTTAATCCCCAATTTTCATTCAGTAAACTTAAAATTAAAATTCTAAGTGATAATGTTTCATAGGTCAATTGGCAGTGGTTTATTTCTTTCTTAGTAATACATAAAATAACAATTGGTGTTTATAATCAACGGCATCATAGATTTCATGAAATGTTGTGTATGAATGGCACCATATTGTGCAGTGGTAACCATGTCGATTTTCTCATCTTAGCTGTACTTACCAAATCATCTTTCTGGTAAAACTTTCTTCCGTAGGCTTAGTGTCTTCTATTCAGTGAGGTGCTGAGTGGATAATTTTGTTTTTTGTTCTTTAGAGATTCCAGAGAGTGACCTGGTGCCTGGGACCATTTTGGTAACAGAAGAAGAATTTAGTAGATGTATTGAGGATGTGTTTAAGGTTGGTAATTAAAGTCACTAATATTTTTAGCTAATGTTTGTACTTAGTCTTTTTTTTTTTTCCTTTTTGTCTTTTTTACTGACCGGTAACGGGATTGCAACCCTCAGTGTTGCGCCCATACCAGGGACCGGCAATGGGATCGCAACCCTCGGCGTTGCACCCACACCGCGCTCAGCCAGTGAGCGGGAACCGGTCTCCACATGGGATCCAAACCCTCGGTGGGAGCGCCGCCGCACTCCCAAGCGGCGCAGTCTCCAGTGCACCACCAGGCCGGCCCTGTACTTAGTCTTTTAAAGTAATTTTGCCTTTTAATTGGTTTTTCCAAAGTTGGAATAACTAATCTTAAACTCTAAACCATCAAAATTGTTTCACTTTGAAAACTGGAAACTACAAGCTGACATTTAGTGGGAAAAGTGATATAATTTGAAGCCCTGTTAATTTTATTATTTACTCTGAATGTTAAAACAGTTTAGATTCTCTAACTGGCACATACCTCTGATGAAAGCATGTCTTTTGAAGAAACTGACAGAGGCATTTTCAATGTTGTAGGCTTCCTAAAAGTGAATCTACTTTATAACTTTTGGTGGTAATCACCATCATAAAGAAGTAAGGCTGAATAAATGAATCCTGCAAATGACTGTCTAAATATATAATGAAAATGAAAACAAGAATATGAATTGGGGCCGGCCCGGTGGCGCACTGGAGACTGCGCCGCTTGGGAGTGCAGCGGCGCTCCCGCTGAGGGTTCGGATCCCATGTGGAGACCGGTTCCCGCTCACTGGCTGAGTGTGGTGCGGGCGCAGCGCCGAGGGTTGCGATCCCGTTGCCGGTCCCCGGTGCGGGCGCAACACCGAGGGTTGCGATCCCGTTACCGGTCAGTAAAAAAGACAAAAAGGAAAAAAAAAAAAGACTATTATATCACTTTTCCCACTAAATGTCATTATATCACTTTTCCCACTAAATGTCAGGGTTGCGATCCCGTTACCGGTCAGTAAAAAAGACAAAAAGGAAAAAAAAAAAGAATATGAATTGTATGTTCTTTATTATTATAATCTTATAAATATATATAAAAAATATATTTGTAGACAGAAATGAAATCCTATTGTGTTAGGCCAGATGGATTTGGGTTAAGTTTTTTTTATAGTTTATTTCAATATATTTATAATAATATTTTACTATTTAAAATATTTACACTAGTAAACAGCTTTCAAAATTATATTCCATATAAAAAGGTACAATTGCTTTGGAAAATAGTTTGGCAATTCCTCAAAAAGTTTAAAACATGGAGTTACATATGACCCAACAATTCCACTCCTATATACCCAGGGGAAATGAAAACATGTTCACATGAAAACCTATACATGAACGTTCGTAGCATTATTATTCATATTGTAGTATTGTTACGCATGATTTTAAATTTTGTTTAAATGGCATTGTAGTATAATTCTGATTCATTCATTTCACTGCTAGATGTTATTTCATTGTGCGATATATCAGCACTTACCTGTTTGTTTTTCTATTGATAGACATTTAAGTTGTTTCCAGGGAATTTTTGCCAATCTGTTGGGTGCATTATGGTTTTAATTAGCTTTTTTCTTATCACTGGTGAGGTTGAAAATCTTATTATGTTTTTTGTTTATTCATGTTTTTTCTTCTGTAAATTGTTTAAGTATTTTGCCCCTTTAAAATATTCGGTTATTTGCCTCTTTAAAAAAATTTTAGGGTAAGTCTCTTTTTATAAAATAGCTTTATTGAGGTACATTTTGCATACCATAAAATCATCTGTTTTAAATTCAAAGATTTTTAGTAAGTTTATAGATATTTGAAACAGCTACCACAATACAGCTTTAGAACATTTCCTTTATCCCAAACGATCCCTTGTGCCATTTAGTTATTCCTCATTTCTACTCCTAGTCCCAACCGCTAATATGCAGAGAGCTTCTATGCCTCCACAGATTTGTTTTTTGGGCATATTTTATATCAAGGAATCACGCAATAGGTGTTCTTTTGCATCTGGCTTCTGTCATTTAGCATAATATTTCTGATGTTCATCTAGGTTGTTGCAGGTATTAGTGTTTTGTTCCTTTTTATTGCTAAATAATATTTCATTGGTTGACTATAACGCATTTTGTTGGGTTTTTTTTGGCAGCTGTCTGGTATGGGGATTTGACCTCATGACCTTGGTGTTATATACCACATTCTGTTTATCCATTTATCAGTTGATGGAAATTTGGATATAGAATAAATCTTTTTTTTAACAGCTTTATTGAAATATAATTCATATAACATACAATTCACCCATTTAAAATGTACAAATCAATGCCTTTTTTATATATTCATAGGTTTGTACAACCATTCTCAGAAACAGTTTTTTAAATTAATTAATTAATTTATTTATGCATTTATTCATTTATTTATTGGTGTTTGGCCAGTAGGAACCCCTGACCTCGATGCTATCAGCACCATGTTTTACCAGCTGAACTAACCAGCCAGCCCCACAGTCAGTTTTAGAGCATTTCATTACCCAAAAAGAAACTTCCTCACATTACTTAGCTGTCATTCCTGAATCCTTCTACTACCACTCCCCTCCCCTAGCCCTAGGCAACCACTAATCTACTTTCAGTTTCTATAGAGTTGCCTATTCTGAACATTTCATATAAATGGAATCATACAATATGTGGTCTTTCATGATTGGTTCCTTTCAGTTAGCATGATGTTTTTAAGGTTTATTCATATTCATATTGTATATGTGTATGTATACATGTATATGTATATGTATACAATATTCATATTGTAGCATAAATCAGTATGACATTCCTTTTTATTCTCAAATAATATTCCATTGTATTAACATACTGCATTTTGTTTATCCATTCATCCCTTGACGGACCTTTGGGTTGTTTCCATGTTCTGGCTATTATGAATAATGCTGCTATGGATCTTCATGTACAAGTTATTATGTGTATGTATGTTTTCATTTTTCTTGGAATTCCTGGAATTGCTAGATCATATGGTGACCCCATGTTTAACTGTCTGAGGTACTGCCAAACAGTTTTCCATAGTGGCTACATCATTTTATATTCCCACCAGCAGTGTAAGAGGGTGTAGAATGAATCTGAAGTCATGTTCTTTCACATAAGAAAGCAGATCCTTTTTGTTTTAAGTTTTCTATATGATACTAATAAATTAGATATAAAATGCATGTTTAAAAATTCAAAACTTGAGGGCCGGCCCGCGGCTTACTTGGGAGAGTGTGGTGTTGATAACACCAAGGCCACAGGTTCGGATCCCTGTATAGGGATGGCTGGTTAGCTCACTTGGGAGAGTGTGGTGTCGACAACACCAAGTCAAGGGTTAAGATCCCCTTGCTGGTCATCTTTAAAAAAAAAAAAAAAATTCAAAACTTGTTCTCTGCAGCACTCACTTTATTGTAAAAGTGAAATGTTTACTACCCTTTATTTAATTTCACTATTTAAAAAAACAAGAGTATACCCTTTACAGGGCACACAAATATGGAATTAAATTGCTCATAGATAAAACATGTCATGATGACTTAGTGAAAATCATGCTGTTTTTATTTTTAATGCTTTACTTACAGACTCCTGAAAAGTTGGGTCTTATATCCTGTTCTAAATATTGTTAGGCAAGGATTTTTCAGATTTTGGAAAGACAAGAAATTATATAGAGCAGTCTAGAAAGCAAATATTTTTAATTAGAGAACAAGGCCCCATTAACTTTCAGAAAGACCATCTTTAGTCATATCCCATCTAAGGAATATCGTGATAGAAAACTTAAATGGTTGGGTGTGGAATGTCAGAAAGACTGAAAGTACCGTCAGGGCAGGGGGAGGACTAATTGTGACTAAACTTTGGTACAGACTCCTCATAGTTAGTATTCCTTGGAAATCAATAAACTGTCTTTACAGGAAAAAGAAAGCAAAACAGAGAATTTCTTTCTGGCAAGAGAATTAGCCTCTAAAAAACAGAGAGAACTGGTAACAGTGAATCCTGCCGTTTCTCCTATTCTTGACTTCTAAAATGGGGAAACCCCTTGTAGTATTGTGAACAATTTGGTAAATTTAAAACCTCCTGGAGAGGCAAGCAAACCAACCGTTAGTTTGCTGTAGACACTTGATTATGCACCAAGGATTGGGACTGTCGGGGAACAAGGAGGGGTGTAGAAGGGTAATTATTCTCTCTGCAAGGTTTCAGCAGCTCAGCTGTAGTTGCAAAACAGGAAATGTGTATGTTGGAGGAAAATGGTAAACACTGTATAAAATTTAGCAACAAAGGATATGTTGTCTTTATTAACTTTCTGCTAATACTAAATTATAGAGTCCAGCTCAAAGGCAGGAAATAAGGAAATCCTCTGGGATGGGTGAACAGCAACTCACAGGGTAACAAGGGGGTGTTTAATTTTAGAAAGGCATTTGGGAACACTTCCAGCTCTGGTTTTTTTGTTTGTTTGTTTGTTTGTTTTTTCTCTTTTTTTCTTCCTATTAACAGGTTTGTTGAGATAAAATTCACATAAAAATACAGTCTGCTGGGCCAGCCTGTGGCTCACTCGGTAGAGTGCGGTGCTGATAGCACCAAGGCTGCGGGTTCGGATCCCATATAGGGATGGCCGGTTTGCTCACTGGCTGAGCGTGGTGCTGACAGCACCAAGCCAAGGGTTGAGATCCCCTTACCGGTCATCCTTAAAAAAAAAAAAAAAAAAAAAAATACAGTCTGCCCATTTAAAGTGTACAATTTAGTGCTTTTTGGTATATTGATAGGGTTGTGCAACCATCAGAACAGTCTAATTTTAGAATATTTTTGTCCCCCCTAAGAGAAACCTTATTTCCATTAGCTGTCATTCCCCATTCTCTACACCTTGCCCCCCGCCCTAGGTAACCACTGATCTACTTTGTCTCTATAGACTTGCCTATTCTGGACATTTTATATAAATGAAATTATACAATATGTGATCTTAGCATGATGTTTTTAAGGTTCATCCATATTGTAGCATGAAGCAGTACTTCATTCCTTTTTATTGCCAGATAATATTCCATTGTGTTAACATACCACATTTTGTTTATCCATTCATCAGTCAATGTATATTTGGTTTCTACTATTTAGCCCTTATAAATAATGCTGCTATAAATATTGGTATACAAGTTTTTTGTGTTTTACATTTTTCTTGGGTATATGCCTAGGAGGAAAATTGCTGGGTCATATGGTAACTCTATATTTAATCTTTTGAGGACCTGCTAGACTCTTTTTCCAAGCAGGCACACCATGTTACATCCCTACCAGCAATCTCTGAGGGCTCTAATTTCTTCACATCCTGGCCAACACTTGCTATTATCTGTGTTTTTGATTATAGCTCTCTTAGTGGGAGTAAAGTAGTATTTCATTGTGGCTTTGATTTATATTTCCCTACTGGCTCATGATAATGAAATAATGATAATGATAATGAAGCAGCTTTTTATGTGCTTATTGGCCATTTGTATGTCTTTGGAGAAATGTCTATTAAGATCCTGTCTTCTCCTCTTATTAAGAGGTATCAAAAAAAAATCCTTTGTCCATTTTTTTTTTTTAATGCATTCCCAGACAGCAGGTTTCTTTGCTTATTTTCAAATTGGGTTATTTGTCTTTTTATTATTGGTGGATTGAGGGGTGGGACTTTGGCTCACCAGCCCCTCTCTTCAGAGAAATCCTCCTCACCAATCTTCTGTCAGTCTGATCCTTCTCTACCCTCTTTTTTTTTTTTCTTTTCTGGCCAGTATGGGGATCCAAACCCTTGACCTTGGTGTTGTAACACCCACATGAGCTAATCAGCCAGCCCTTTGATGATGAGGAGTTTTTGTAGTCCTTGTTGATATAAAAAGAATCTGAGACCAAATGCATATAGCAAGGGTTTATTGAGCCAGTATGACAATTGCAACCAGGAAGACACATAGATCAGGTTGCCCTGAGAATGAGTTCCAAAGAAGGCCAGCAGAGCTTAGCATTTTATAATTATAAGAAGGGGGAAGGATCAGAGGAGAGAGAGAGAAGGACAGCCCCACTTAATCACTTCATCAGGTTTTCTATTAGTTGTACATGACACATAGATTTGGGATTGTTACTAGGTTGCTTCCTACTTGCAGCGATGTAGGGTAAGGGTCACAAGAAGCATTCTAAATTATTTTATGTTTTTTTGGTGACATTACATCTGCTTCTGAGTAGAAAGGGTCTTATGATAATGTCTTCCAAGACAAATAGACATAACTAGGGCCGGCCCGGTGGCGCACTGCTATAGTGCGCCGCTTGGGAAGTGCGGTGGCGCTCCCGCCGAGGGTTTGGATCCCACATACAGACCGGCCGCTCACTGGCTGAGCGAGGGGCGGGAGCAACACCGAGGGTTGCGATCCCGTGGCCGGTCCTGGTCCGGTACGGGGGCAACACTGAGGGTTGCGATCCGTTGCCGGACCCGAAAAAAGACAAAAAGGAAAAAAAAACAAAAAACAAATAGACATAACTACTGACTTATCCCAGATCTCCCAAGGCACTATAATTCAGCTGACCTGGTCAGAGCAGATTTTTGGTTATCATGCTCAACCTGTTCTCATCTTAGTCTGGTGTCTTCCTTTGGAGTTTTAAGTCTATCTTTTCTTGGTGCCTCACTTGGCATTTCCAATTCAACCTCCTGTGTCATGTGTATTATTGCAGCCACCCATCCAGCTGCCACCCCAAAGCCTGTGCACTAACCGCATCTTTATACTCTCTCCAGATCAGATTGATTGTCTGATTTCTAAGACCTTAACAGAATTAGAAGTAACAAATTAGAAGTTAGACCAAATAGGCACAATGACAGCAGAATGTCAGTAGAGAGGAACAAGAAAGGACACAGAAAACTACCCCCAAAAAGGGCTGGCCAGTTAGCTCAGTCAGAGTGTGGTGTAGTAACACCAAGGTCAAAGGTTCGGATCCCTGACTGGCCAGCCGCAGAGAAGAAAAGAAAAACTACCCAAAAAGAGCATAATTATTTGAAAAGGAAAGTCTGTTGGGCTGGTATGTTCAGTATACTTTGTTTAAAAAGGCAAGGATTGCATATTAGAAATATTTTCTTCTGAAAACATTAAAATATAAATACATTTTGGTATTTAAAGGAATAAATCCTCAGCTCTCTGAATCAAAATTTTATGGTGGAAACAAGTATAAGGGAAGGACTTTTTATGCTTGTGTCCTTCATGTACATCAGCATGGTTATGATAGCTCAGGTGGCCCGGGTGGGAAGTTGTCAGTGTATAGGTGTACATATAGGTGCTATTTAAATTGAATTGAAGGGGCTGGCTGGTTAGCTCAGTTGGTTAGAGCATGGTGCTAACACCAAGGTTCAGGGTTTGATCCCTGTACTGGTCAGCTGCCAAAATAATTAATTAATTAATTAATTAAATTGAAAACTAGGCATAGCCCCTTGTACTTAATCTGCATAAATAATTCTTGTTTCTATGTATGCAGCTTACATCTGGTAAAATTTTCTAAGCCAAAAAGAGGATGCGCTGCTGAAATAACTTTCAGTCCATTGGCTCCCCTTTCTCTCTCCTGAGACCCTGAATGTCTGTGGCCCAATCCCTAGAGTGCTTCAATTCTTTTGTCCTCCTTGTATGAACGAGAGTAGTAGGGTTTTTCTTTGCCTGGAAAGGTGAAGATTGGCCTAGATTGCAGAGATTGGTTCTGGGTAGGACAGAGTAAGCTAATTGCAATTCTTTTTTTTTTTTTTTTAAAAACATGACCGGTAAGGGGATCTTCACCCTTGACTTGGTGTTGTCAGCACCACACTCTACCAAGTGAGCGAACCGGCCATCCCTATATAGGGATCTGAACCCATGGCCTTGGTGTTATCAGCCCCATGCTCTCCCAAGTGAGCCACGGGCCGGCCCTTGCAATCTTTTATTTGGACATTTTCTTGCCCTTAAGATGGCTGGACAAATTCTGATATGGGGTGAAATGTTTCATTTTACTATTCTTCATAATACTTGCCCGAGACTTCCTAAAAGTAGAAGAAATGCTAGGGTAGGAAAGACTAGAAGGTACTTAATCAGTTTATTTTATACATTCTCATTTCCATTTTATCTCTCTGTTTCCAGATTCGGGGAATCTTGTCTTTAATTATCCAAGTGTTTTCCCCCATCTAATATTAATGAATTTCTAATTACAGTTACCCTGTCGGATTGGGCATTTGTCTCCTCTTTCTGAATTTTTAAATAAATTTGCAGAGTAAAGTAGAATAATAGAATCTTAGAACTGGAAGGAACTTTAGAAATAATTTAGTATAACCCTGTTTGTTTGTTTGTTTTAACAGACTTTATTTTTAGGAACAGTTTTAGGTTCACAGCAAAATGGAGTGTAAAGTACAGAGACTTCCCATATACCTTCTGCCCCCAGACAGCCTCCCCAACTGTCAACATCCCCCACCAGAGTGTTTGTTGTAATTGCTTGTTATAATTATGAAACTACATTGACACATCACCTAAAGTCCGTAGTTTACATTAGGGTTCACTCTCGGTGTTATACATTTCATGGGTTTGACAAATTAACCCCTCATTTTATAGTACAGGAAACAAAATCCAAAAGATTACGTGACGTGACTTATCCCAAATTATACAGCTAGTGAGTGGCAGAGCTGGTCTAGGAACCAATCTTTCCTTCTCTCCGTCTCTCTCTCACTCTGTCTGTGTTTAGAAAAGATAATATTTACACATGTACAAATTTAAGAAACACAAAAGCTTTATAATGAAAAGTTAGTCTCCTTCCCACCACAGCCCCTCCCTAAAGGCAATCATTCTCTCCAGAAATTTCCATCTATACTTGAACTGTGGACTTTGAATTACAAACAGAGGACTAAAAGAAGTACAGTATCCTTCAAAGCTGTGGGAGTTGCAAATGTTAGATTTTCTGTGGTTCAGACTCTGGTATAGTGCGGTAGAAAGCAGCTGGACCTTTGACCCAGACAGACCTAGATGGAATCTGGCTCCAGGTTGACTATCCATGTGAACTTAAGTGACTTATTTAACACTTGAGTTGTGGGGATGAAATAAGGTAACTTTTGGTAGGTTCATAGCATACCGTAGCACATAAGTGCTCAAAAAACTGTCAGTTTCCTTTTGGTTCAGGGAAACTTTTTTAAAAAGACTATTTTATGCAATATCTTCGAAAAGCTTGCACAGTGCAAAATACTTGCTATATAAGGTAACTTGCCTTGTTCTTTTTCTTCTCACAAGTCTTAATTAAATTCAGCAAGTGCATTAGAAGTTCTGGAACTACTATCAAAAGAATCACTGTAATGTTTTAGAAGGCAGTATTTGACTAGTTTAATCTTTAGTAGGGGTAAAATCAAGTTCCAGTCTGTACCAAATTTCAGTGTTAGGATTCAGTCAACTTGATTCTGAATAGGCCCATCATGTTTATATTTCCACAAATATGTATACATCTCTATAAAAGATAAGGCCATAAATTAAGAAAATAATTCCATTTACAATAGAATCAAAAGAATAATAAAATATTTAGGAATAAATTTAACATTTGCATGAGGCTATATTCTTTATAAAATACTTTAACGTGAATTATCTTAACTGGTCCTTATGCCAAAAGTTTGATGTCTGTCTTATAAATGAGAAAACTGAGACCAAGAGAGGTTTAAATGTCTTGCCCAATTCACTCACTCATTTGGAGATTTCAGGCAGTCACATAGTTGATGGAGACAGAGTTTACATCCAAGTTTCGTAACTCCTGGCTTCCTGGCTCTTTCAAATACTGTACAGTGGTCTCTAAGGGACACGTTTAACAATGTAATGAAAGTGTAGGGAATGAGAAACAGAACATATGAGGACTTCTTTCTGTTTTGTTTTACTTTGTTTGCTTTGAAACAAAAACATGTTCTTTTTTTTTTTTTCCTTTTTGAGACCGGCCGCACCGCGCTCAGCCAGTGAGCTCTGTGAGCGAACCGGTCATCCCTATATAGGATCCGAACCCGTGGCGGGAGCGCTGCTGCACTCCCAGCACCGCACTCTCCCGAGTGCGCCATGGGCTCGGCCCAAAACATGTTTATTCTTAATACTTTTGACATTTTGATTCCTCCAAGTATTTTCTTTCTCTTTAAATTTTTGGCAATCCTTCCAGAGAAATTCCATCTTCCAGATATTGAAGGTAGATGCTAAATAAGCCAATATAAAATCCATCCTTCTTTTGTGCAATGTGCTCTTCCTTCCATGGCTGAAGTTCTTTGATTCTGTTCAGCTAATTAGCAATGATTGAATAGTTCTCTAACTATAGTTTTAAAGGAAAAGTGAAAGTACATAGGGCATTGTAATAAAGCTTTTGAGAAAATAACCAGCAATTTACTTTGTTTGTTTGTTCTTTGATTCAGTCAGTCACAAAAATATTTACCAAGTACCTACCGAATGCCAGACACTTTGTCAGGTTTACAAATACAGATATGAGGGGCTGGCTGGTTAACTCAGTTGGTTAGAGCACAACCTTGTAACACCAAGGTCAAGGGTTCGGATCCTCACACCAGCCAGATGCCAAAAAAAACCCCACAAATACAAATACAGAAATGATTACAAGCCAACCACTGCCTTCAAGGAGCTCCCAGTCAAGCAAAGAGTTATAGTAGTGTGTGATCCATAGTTAGGAATATCCAGAAATATGAATCCATCACTTGTTGTGTAGAAGTCCTCCAAGCTTAGATGAAGTGTTGTAAAGCTTAACCACACACGCCTCATCTCATGGCTGGACCTGTGAAAGAAAGCCGAGGTGCAGTCAGAATGGAATGTGGAAATCCCCAGAAAGGAGCAAGGAAATCCCCAGACTGCCATTTGGGTCATTGGTACTAGTCTGTATCCTTGTCTAATCTGTTCTGAGCCATTATGGTTTTCATAGATCCATAACAGCCTCTTATTTTGCCCCTCAGCACTTTCTACGTGTTTATAGTGAAAAAAGCACAGGGAGGTATGGAAGTCCAACTTTTATTCAGAGCATCTTTTCACTAACCCTCAGAGAGGCTTCTTCACGCTAAACAATTGAGAAGTTACCTTTACAGTCTGTCTCTCCTTTCTCTGCTTCATCTTTCCTGGTATTTTGTTTGGTGATCCCTAGTTGTATATATACCTTGAGCAACCAGAAAACCTTTTTACTAAATAGCATATCATCTTTAAAGTACAGATGTTCCTCAACTTATGAGGGAGTTGTATCCCATTAAATCCATCCTAAATTGAAAATACTGTTAAGTCGAAGTGCATTTAAAATGCCTAACCCACCGAACATCATAGCCTAGCCTAGCTTACCTTAAATGTGCTCAGAACACTTACATAAGCCTACAGTTGGACAGAATCACCTAACACAAACCTATTTTATAATATAATTGTTGAAAGTCTCATGTAATTTATTGAACACTATACTGAAATTGAAAAACAGAATGGTTTCACACCATTGTAAAGTTGAAACATCATAAGTCAAACCATGTCAAGTTGGGGATCATCTATACTAACTTAGAACTGACAGAAGAACAGAAAGCATGTGAGGAAGGGTTAGAAATTTGTTACATCTTGGTTAAGTTGAAGTTTCAATTGTTCCAAATTTTTGGAGGGGTGGTTCATTTTTTCAACTAGTATTACCTTTTAATGATTAAGGTTCTAAGAGGGTATGAAGAAAATGAGCAGACTGGGCTGGCCCATGGCTCACTTGGGAGAGTGCGGTGCTGATAATACCAAGGCCACAGGTTCGGATCCCATATAGGGATGGCCGGTTGGCTCACTGGGTGAGCTTGGTGCTGACAACACCAAGTCAAGGGTTAAGATCCCCTTACCGGTCATCTTTTAAAAAAAAAAAAAGAAAGAAAAAGAAAATGAGCAGACTTGCAGTTGACTCAGGGAATGATAGATTAGACACAAAAGAGGCCTTAAAACTTGATTAAGCTAACCATATTTTAAAGATAAGGAAACTGAGACTCAGAGAAGTCAATTGATTTTTCTTAAGTCACACAACTGATCAGTGGAAATACTTACAAATAACCCTATCTGACACATACCCAATAGTTACACTGTTAAAAAAGGAAACTTTTTTTTTTCCTTTTTGTCTTTTTTCGTGACTGGTAACGGGATTGCAACCCTCGGTGTCGCGCCCGTACCGGGACCAGCAACGGGATCGCAACCCTCGGTGTCGCGCCCGTACCGGGACCAGCAACGGGATCGCAACCCTCGGTGTCGCACCCGCACCATGCCCAACCAGTGAGCGGACCGGTCTCTATATGGGATCCGAACCCTTGGCGGGAGCGCCGCCGCGCTCCCAAGCACCGCACTCTACTGAGTGCGCCACTGGGCCGGCCCAAAAAAGGAAACTTTTAATGATATGCTTCTTAGGAACATTTTTACCACAGGTAGAAATAAATAATACATGAAGTATTGGATTGTGTTTCAGAACTTGAATTCCCATCCTTCTTTGCCTCCAGATGAGCAAGGAAGACCCCCAACTAGAAAGAGATTGCTCATAAACATAGTCCAAGGAAATTCCACAACATCCAGATGTTAGGGCAGAGAGGTGGGGCAGTTAGGCTGTCCCCTCAGTGCGGCAGGGACGACTTACCTATTGTGCCTTTATTCTTTCCTGAGTCGGTACTGTAACCAGCCTAGTGTGGAGGAGATTGGCAGGAACTAGCCCCTACAGTTTTCTCCATGTGTATTTGACTTCGTTGGAAGGACTGTTCTGTTCTGGGGCGTTTGGTCATTGTCAAGAGATTGCAGTGAAGCATTGGCTGAATCAGTCCAGCCTCCATGTCCCTGAATAGGTTAGTAAACTCCAGATATAAGTCAATGATCAGGGGAGTCTGCTTTAAAGGGGAAAGGACCAGATTCCGCTTTAGGGGTATAGAGGGTGATGTTGGGTGCAGGTGCAGACCATCTTTTAACCTGCATGTGAGTTCAGTGCTAGGCAACAGATTGGAAGGAGGGTCCCACCCTTGGAAATAGCTGGCCAGGGTATGGCTGTGGAGATCTACTGGAAGACTTGATAGAAGGGGGCTATATAAAAAAACTCCCGCTAGGAGGAAGGGGAGGTGTTTCAGAAGCTGCTGTCCATGGTGCCACACAGGAACTTCAGCTCTACCTTGCAGAGGTTGTAGGACTAGGGTTATTAACTGCCTTAGAAGCTAAGATCCACTGATTCTGAGGGTGGGGACAGCTGGGATAAAGTTAGTATGGGTTAGGGATTGAAGTAGTGAAAGTACCATTATTCACTAGGGGAGGTAGGCCTTGAGAGGCCAGTGGATACATTGTTTTGAGGGGTTTTTTTAACTAGTAAGTACACATAGCATAAAATTTTCCCTTTTAACCATTTGAAAGTATACAAAGTGGTATTAAATCCGTTCACAAGTTGCCCAACCATTAAATCCATTCACAATGTTGCCCACTATCTAGTTCCAGAGCTTTTTCACCACCCCAAATGGAAATCCTATAGCCCCGTTCTTCCCTCCCCCAGCCCTTGGTAACCGCTAAGCTGCTTTCTCTCCCTATGGACTGTGAATGGACTTGATGTCAGACCAGTCTGGGTTCATCCTGGCCCTGCCATTTGCTTACAGTGTGTATTTGTTCAATTGACTTTGCTTCTCTGAGCCTCAGTTTTCCACAGTTTTAGAATTGGAACAAAATGCTTATCCTGCAGGACTCTTGTGAAGACTGATTATATGTTAAATGTTTTTGATGTTGTTTTTAGTTTTTCGTTTCTTTGTTATGTTAAATGTTTAGCTCAATATCTGGTTCATTCTTTTGTAGACATGCAATGCATGGTAGTTATTGTTTGCTTCATAAAAGCAATATTATCGGAACCCCCTACTGGCCAGCTGCCAAAAAAAAAAAAAAAGAATAAAAGCATATCAGTGAGATTCTTTTACATTGTACACTACCTTGTCAAACTGCTTATTCACCAGAAATCCTGGTGACACACAACTTAATAATCTACTCTGGTGAAGTAGGGAACTTGGCTTTTGACTTCCAGGCTACTTGAGGAGTTGGGAAGATAACTATATATTCATAGACTAATTTTATGTTACAAGCCTAAAATGCTATTGGAATTTAGAGAAGGAAAAAAAAATCATTTTAGAGTGGTTTGATGCTTAATAAATATTTGAATTAGTAAATGAATGAACAATCGAATGGGCAAATATTTGGTAGGCTTATGGAAGTGGTAGAACTTGAGCTGGGCCAATTTAATAAGTACCATTGCTTATCTTTCATCTTCAAAACACAATTTGGTCATTAGGATGCATAGCAACCCTTAAGGCAGATAAAAGAAACTGGATTTTGATTATTGTTTTTAGATAACCAGCCCAAAACTTTGGAAAAATAGATGTATTTCAATCAAGGAAGTTTAAAGGGTGGTAGATTTGGGTTCAGTACACAGAGGACTTTTATTAGTGTTAGAAGGGGGGTGATAATCACATGTGTATCAGGAGAGGCATCATAGAAAAGAAAGGTATCTCTTTTCTGTGAGATATCATAGAAAAAATTCATTTATCAGATTGACTCAAATGGAGATCATATCTCTACATCTTTTCACTTTGAAAAAAAAATTTCCCGCTTCTATATTCCTGTGAACTTAATGGATATTAGTTGATGAATTGATAGGTATTATTCTTAATTTTTCTTTTTCCTTCTACATGCCCTTCTCCTCATCACTATCCCATAAACCCATTTTATTTTTCTTCATAGCACTTGTCACTACCTGATATTGTAGTTACTGTTCATTGCCTGTCTCCCCCACCAGAATGTAAGCTCCCTTGAAGTAGATACTTTGTTCACCACTGTTTCCAGTGTGCCTAGCACATAATTGGCACTCAATAGACATTTATATAAAAATTTGTAAAAATTAATATGTATGTATAAGTAGTTGTACAGTTTTTTATAAATACAAAAGTGCTTGTTTCTAGTAAGAAAATACAGAAAAGTATAAGAAAGAATAAAAAATTATAGGAGTTTATGAACAACCTATACCTCTGAGAATTGTGCTCCACTGAGTTCCTGTTAAATTTTGAGGTACATTGGCCCTATCAAGCCAGTAAATAATAGAGATTTAACTCCATCTGTTTTTTGTTTTTCTGTGTGTTTTTTTTTTTTGCACAAAAAAATGCTGGTAAGGAAGGATGGCTCCACAGGGATTACCTCTGAGAATACAGGATCCAGAGCCAAACAATAGGCCCTTACTTTATCTGGAGGAAACTCTTCTTTTACTTCCTGTAATTGGTGATATCATAATTAGGCCTGCATATTGCTTCTGAACGCTGCTGTACAAGGCACTTCATTTAGCTGGGCTTATGGCGATTAGATCATCTGCAGGAAGCTGGCTCCTTGGTTATCAGGCTCCACAGAGGAGCTGGGAGGCTTAAGGGATATAAAAAATTAGGGTTGGTTTAAAGGGAAAGTATTCCCTGGAAAAGCACAGAGATGTTTGTCAGCTTGTGAAAGTGCCCCCATGACCTTTAGTTTCCCATAAGCAGCATCGATTCCTACCTCAATACTCTTTCTATAAGGGCCTCTTTAAGCTTCCCTTTCCTCATCTTTAAAGTAGGGCTGCTAATGTACTGACTTTTTGAGATTGTTATGCTAATGAGCTAATTCTTTAAAGAATCTAGCACAGTACCTGGAAGATAAACTCAGCACAGTTCCTGGAACGCATAGTAAGAGTGTAATCATTGGCTGTTCCTCTTCTTTTATCATTATCAATGCCCATACTATTAGATTTTAATTTATTTATTTATTTATTTTTTTGTCTTTTTGTCTTTTTTCCATGTCCGGCAACGGATCGCAACCCTCAGTGTTGCCCCCGTACCGGACCGGGGACCGGCGACGGGATCGCAAGCCTCGGCGTTGCTCCCGCGCCTCGCTCAGCCAGTGAGCGGGAGCCGGTCTGTATGTGGGATCCGAACCCTCGGGCGGGAGCGCCGCCGCGCTTCCCAAGCGGCGCACTATCCAGTGCGCCACCGGGCCGGCCCAAGATTTTAATTAATTTATTATAACAGAATTACATTTTGGAATCCTATTGTGTTTGACTGGAATTTTGAATAACATTTTGCACTTCTTAAGGGACTTTAAATTATCCTCCTTGAATTATTATTGTTATAGTAGGTTTACTTGTGTTATTTTTCCTGTTACCTCATAAGCAATCTGGGGGATAATGACTCATTCATTTTTTTTTTTTTTTTTGTCTTTTGTCTTTTTTCCGCGTCCGGCAACGGATCGCAACCCTCAGTGTTGCCCCCGTACCGGACCGGGGACCGGCAACGGGATCGCAAGCCTCGGTGTTGCTCCCGCGCCTCGCTCAGCCAGTGAGCGGGAGCCGGTCTGTATGTGGGATCCGAACCCTCGGACGGGAGCGCCGCCGCGCTTCCCAAGCGGCGCATCATCCAGTGCGCCACCGGGCCGGCCCGACTCATTCATTTTTATATTCATTACAGTGCTTAGGACTGTGCTTTGAGCCCAGTGGATATTCAATAAAAGTTTGTTGAATTGAATACATTTATGCTAGCCTTACTGAAAGATACAACTAAAATATATAATGTAATTTACAATTTATTGTTAAGAAAAATCAGTATCTTCATACACTTAACTGTGTAAAGCTGGTGCAGATCTATGTGTGCAGTATAATTTCTTTGAACATTTACTGAATTGGAGAGAAAAGGACATGCCTATGTGGCAGTCACATCTTAAGAGTGATGAATGTATATAGAGCAAGCTATGTTTTGGGTTTTGTTTTGTTTTCAAATCTAGTTTTAAGTTTTTCTACTTAGTGGTAATTATTTGTTAGTTCCTAACAGCAGGGCCTCCAGCAATACAACAATTATTGTATAGGTGAATAATAAGCAGATTAGGACACTCAGATGGAGCCAAAAGTAGGAAAGAAAGAGGTCAGAAAATGGGTTATTCACTCATTTCACTAGGCAGTTCTTCAGGCCACACATGTGCAAGTGTGTTGCTCCAGTTCAGTTTTTCTTTTTCTTTCTTTTTTTTTTTTATTTATTTTTATTTTATTTTTTTTGTCTTTTTTCCGTGTCCGGCAACGGATCGCAACCCTCAGTGTCGCCCCCGTACCGGACCGGGACCGGCAACGGGATCGCAACCCTCGGTGTTGCCCCCGCGCCTCGCTCAGCCAGTGAGCGGGAACCGGTCTGTATGTGGGATCCGAACCCTTGGCGGGAGCGCAGCCGCGCTTCCCAAGCGGCGCACTAGCGCAGTGCGCCACCAGGCCGGCCCCTCCAGTTCAGTTTTTCTGTTTCAGCCTGTCTGCTGACCTCAAATGGTTTCTTCACCATGTCTGAGCATACTCTTAGAGCTAAAATTGTGTGCCTTAGGATGAGAGTGTTGCTTAAGATAAGGCTCTAAGCCCTGCTGAATGTCTAGTGTTTGAAAACCATTGCTCTGTCCTTGCAGTCATAGTATTTCTCATCATTTCCTTTTCCCTAGGTGTATGTGGTTGGGAATGAACCTTTATCAGTTTTGGTGGATTCCCTTCTTCCAGTCCTGGGAGTATTCTTTTCTCTCTACTGTTTTACCAAGCAGAGTGTGTCTCATATAAGGTAAACTATCAAGAGAACCTTATTTGTTTATAAAAGAATGATTTATTTATAAATAATGAAGTCTTTCTTGCGTGTTGTTCTTGTTCTTATTTTGAATATGAGACTTACCACACTTTGTAATTATTATTTCCTTTCAAAGCCAGGAAGACATTTGGGGATCCTCTTATTCTGCTTATCTAGAAAAGAAACAGAATTTTGCAGATGGCAGGGGATTAGATATAGTTTTTAGAGTGGCTTTCCTCAGCCTCTGTCCTAGACATCAGAGATGAAATCTCTGCTTACCTGTATAAACATGCCATTGTTTGATCAGTAAGAAATACTGCAATTATATGTCTAGGAAGGAGGAAGTAGGGGATGGATCATAATGACCTTGTGGGGAGTTAGAAAACAAGTTCAAGAAACCTGGATCTGAATGTAGCACGTTGTAATTTAGCTTGGGATTTGGTGTTGGTGATGCAGTGTTGTTTAGAAAGAAGGGATTTCTTAGTCATCCAGGAAACACTCTTTTGTACTCATTTTATATGAGCTCTATTTTTACAGTCATTTACTGTTTATTGTTTCTTCCCCCTGGTAACGGTTTATATCCCATCTAAAATCCTACTGAATTCTGACTTTTGGTGTTTGAAGAATTCCACATGTAATCTTATACACAATAATAGGACTTTTTCACAGGGTCATCGAGAAGACTAGATATGCCTTCAAGTGCTTAGCACGGTCCCTGGAAAATAGTAAGCTCAATAAATGGTAGATCTGTCTTGTTATCATCACAGCTAAGCGGTGAAAGGAAATGCTAAGTGTTGCATATTATTCAAAGTTTACATACTGCCTTTGGCTGTTTGACTTTCATTCAGCACATCTTTTGTAGGCCACAGCCACAAGGACAGTGAGGAGAGAATGCAGTGGCACATGGAGGCCATAAATATGTGAATTTGGTGTCAAGGGACTGTCCATATAATAACTCTTGTTTTAGTTTTAAAACCCAGGTCCTCACCACATTGTCATGTCCTCATCAGATGTGAACATTTATTTAATTGCTGTCCTAGTTGATTGGCACAAATAAAAGGGGATGAGGAATCAGCAATATTCTGTTGGTATGCTGTTTCTTGGTCTCCAGCTGTTTGGTTCCACTCATAGTAGATGGTTTTATCCCTGTAAGCTTTCTTTCACAGTGCCTTATCCAAAGGCAATAGTGTACTTGGAATACCAAAAAAAAAAGAAAAAAGAAAAAATTACATGGGGCTCATGTGGCATATCAGAGTTGCTTCTAGAGCCAAGGATTAGTCAGTCACTTATTGAATTTCAGGATATTTGCATTCTGAAATTTACAAGGATCATACTTTCCACTCCTGCATTTCAGTAGTACTAGATGATTGTGCCAGCATTTAGAATGCAGTGGAACCTGACAGTCTATCCTTCTTTTTTTATGTTAGCTTGTTAAATGTGTAGAGTAAGATGATAAGCTCATTCATAACTGCTTTTTCTGCCAGGTCACTTTGCCAAGAGATCTTATTATGGATTCTAGAGAAGCTGGAGAGGAAGAAGGCAATTGCTAGCCTGAAAGGATTTGCAGGGTTGGACAAATCTGTGCCCTCTCTCCATTCTCTGTGTCAGTTTAGAGCTGCCACTCAAGGTGGCATTATGATCACCATCAAAGAGGCCATTAGGTAAGTCCACCCATCCTTTACTGTCTCTTTTCAGATTTAATTCTACGCAAAAGGCCATTCTATGACTCAACCACTAAGGGGCGCTGATATGAAAGAAACCAGAAACTCAAGCAGCAGAGGCTCTTGCTATTTATAATCTTAAATGAAATGTGAGCTTTAAATAATCCTCCAGATTTTTTTCCAAGATGCCAGCTAATACTAGGTGCAATTTATTGGACCCTCATGGCTCAGCTCTGCATCACAGCAAGCCCACTTCACAAAGTCTTTGCCAGTTAATCAGAATAAAGGACAGACACATGTTCACCTTAACACCATTAATAATCCAGTTCTCTTTCTGATTATCAAAATGGTACATATGTGTGTTCACAGTCAGACTTATTCTTAAGGGAAATTGTTTGTAAGCTATCTTTTATAGTAATTTTATGATGGGGGTTTGTTTTCCATAGGGATTGATTAGAAAGTGCTTAATAAACGTTAGTGGAATGGATAATTAGTTTCTCCAACATCTCACAAATGTATATGTTAAATTATTTCCACTTTCTGGGTGGTCTGTGTAGGATGTTTTACCTCAGAATGTAAGTTCCAGTTGATCATTGTCCATATAGTATTTAACTGGTGGCAACTACCCTATTTGGATTTCACATCACATTCAAAATGCTGTTGGTTGAAGTGTTTAAATTTAATTTTATATTTATGATTAACTTGGTTAAATTTTAAAACACACTCTCAATATGATGGACTTGAGGAAAATATAAAAACATAGATTGCAAACAGAATTGTTGGTACACATTCAAGCTACTAATTTACAGAGAGTTGCTGAGCATTAGTAGGTTTTGAGTTTACAACTATGTCCGTGAACTGAAAGAGTTTACAATTTTTTGGCGTGTTTATTTAAAAAATTCTTTGGAACACTTTTTACCTGGAATCAATTTAGTGACTGTACAAGGAATTTTACAGTACTTAGTAGCTACAACTTATTGCTATCTCTTTTTTTTTTTTTTTTGGTGACTAGTCAGTAAGGGGATCCAAACTCTTGACCTTTGTGTAACACCATGCTCTAGCAACTGAGCTAACTGGCCAGCCCTTGCTATCTTAAAAATTCTTTAGTGCACTTCTTAGTTTATGTATGTCGAAATCTACTTCTTATTGTAACTAGTTTCTCTTCATGGTAGGGAAAAAAAGAAATGAATAGGCAGTGAATACATGAATCTTCATCCACTGCCAGAAGCAATGGGTCCTTAACTTGGGGTATCTACATGGACTTCTACGGGTCTATTATCCTCCTGAAATAATGCACACGAAGAATTTTTATATGCAATCATGAATTTTTTTAAAAAAATAGGGTTTATAACTTTCATTAGTTACTTAAAACAGTCCATGTTTCAAAAAAATTGACAACCACTATTCCAGAGAAGTGTGTGTATGTGTGGTTTTCTCATTTGTTCTTAAGCTCCTGCTCATGATGCTAGTCCCCTAAGGACACGGTCAGTCACCTTGGTTTGTCTCACCGCTTACCTTTCACTCTACCATTCTGCCTAGCACAAGTCATCAATAAAAAGTTTGTTTAAAGAAAAAGAGTAGCTTAGATTTCACGATCTTTGGATTCAGAGTTTTTAGTTTTCTGGAACTAAATATAACTATATGGAATTGACTCTTTATCACTGAAATTTTAAGAGAGAGGAAAATAGTGCTTCTTAAGATAATTGTCATATCTTTTTAAGACTTTTGAATACAGTACTTCATTTTGACAATCAGGATGGTTCATAGAAACTTGGAATTGATGTTCATCCATATCAACTTTTCTTCTAACATTGAACGAGGTAGAGAAAACATGACTGATCTGAAGGACTCTGGTAGATTCTGGAATAATCCTAAGCTACATGTATAGGTTATTCATTCTACTAGAGGAATATGAAGGCCATGCTATTAGGGAATTAGCAAATTGGGACACACATACTGCCCAATGACATAGTCTGCCAAATTAACTTTTATAATTGTAAATTTCAGTGAGATAAAGCAATATGTCATTTTTCTCTTAATTTAGTCTGAAAATTTTTTAATTCTTTCTTTGATCACAAAAGTAACACGTTTTTGTATAGTACAAAAACGCATAAAGAGGAAAACAAAAATCAAACAGTATCTTATTTATTTATTTACTGTTTAAATTATTTTAATGTTTTCTTTTTTAGTACATCTGTATTTTTGTATTCGTTTATATGATATGGTATAATGATACTGTATCTTGGTCTTTTTACCTAGGTGAATTAAAACTAAAAGTCATAGCACCTTATGAGAAGTTTCTTGAATTTTTTTGCAGTAATCATAGCACTGTTTTCAATAACTTAGCCAAATTTTATTAGTTGGTAATTATATTCAACCTACTCATTTTTCTAAACCTTTATGCATTTTCTTATCTCAACTAACGGTTCATATTAGTTGAGATTGACTACCTCTCCTCTCATGATAATTGTGTCTTTTGCTACTGCCCATAACCCTTCAGTGGCTTATCAGAAAAAAGTCAACAGTTCCTTTGAACGACATCCAAGGCCCTCTATGATCTGTCCTCACTTTGCAGCCTTCTCTTTCTCTGTTCTTCCTCAGGAACCAGAATATCATTATACAACTTACACTTAAACTCTTCCTCGCTTTTGCAGCTTATAAAATAATAGTAATTCTTCAACATCCATTGTAAAAGCCACTTTCTTCTTGAATTTTCCCTTATTTGAGTGAATGACCATGTAGGACTTAATAGCCTAATTTCTGAGAATAAATATTATACTTTTTTCAGCATGGAGAAATAAGAAAATAATCACATTTTTTGAGATCTTTCTAATGGAAACAACATGTACTTTAGAAGATTATTATAGGGTTTCAAAAAAATCTCTGGGGGACATGCCAAGATAAATCTTACCCTGAATTGCAGTGATAAAGATGAAGATGAAGTCTTGTACCAGAAGGTGTCCTCAGAGCAGGGCCAGGTAGAGCATCTTGGAGACTTGCTTTCCCACTGCGAGGAGTGTGGTTTGGCTGGAGACTTCTTCATCTTCTGTTTGGAGGTAAGAACTACATATAGATCATGGTCAACTTTATTCAGGGTAGTTCCAGTATGAATGCCTTTGAATTTTCAAGGTATTCATAATTTTAGGCCTTAAAATTTGGGTCCTAACTTAGAGAAAATGATCAAGGACATAAGGGCAATTTATTTTTTAGTAGACTTTGGGTTGGTAAAAGGTAGAAACTTATCTTCATTAGTACTCATGTGATCTAAATACTTTCCAAGGTAATCTGCTCTGAAATTCTAGAGATGAACAAAGCAGAACTTTTGATCTATGAAAGAGTTAATCTTTGCTCTGTGTTGACAGTAAGAACTCTTTTGAAGTTAATAGCAGGTTTTACAGCTATAAAGTAATCCCTTTCCTTTCTGACTGTTGTTTTGTCAGGTATTTAGAAAGGAGATTTAGCAGTTCTGCCTCCCTCGTTTAGTTTTGTAGCCACTCGAAACCTTTTCTGGGTTTGTTTCTTACTGCCAGTGGCTGTACTTCCTTTTGCCCTAATCTCTGATGGTAACTTGTACCCCGTAATATTACTCCTTGTTTGCACTATCTGATAAGCTGGTGACCTGAAGCTCTGCCTTCTCCACTCTTTCCCCTAAATAAAGCATCTATTCTAAGAGAATGTCTGTGGAGTTTAAGGTTGTTTGGGTATGAGAGAATACAAGGAGGGAATTGGGGCTAACATTTCTAGAATTTGAAGTAGGGGACACTCTTCTGATGTTTTTTACCTCCCCTGTTCAGGTCTATCCCCCTACCCAGCCACTTATTCTAAATAACAATCCAATTGTATACTTTTTTAAAAAAAGCATACTCTTAATTGTATACTTTAAAAAAACATTGTTTAAAAAACAAACAAGTCAAAGAGTTTTGCTCTAAACCAGGGTATCTCCACCTTTGTATAATTGACATTTTGGGCCCAATAAAGTTTTTTCTTGTGGGGGGCTGTCTTGTGCATTATAGGATATTTAGCAGCGTCCTTGACTTCTACCCTCTAGATGCTGGTATTATCCCCCAATTGTGACAACTGAAAATGTCCCCAGACATTGTGAAATGTCTTTTGGGGACCAAAATTGCCTAGGGATAGTTGAGCACCACTGGTCTAAACTGTCCATTACTTTGGTAAAGCACTAATTGTTAGGGAACTTAAACTTTTACGTTCCCAAGGAAATTTACAACTTTGAAGCATAGGTGAAAGGCCTACAAAACCCACAATAATTAATTATCTGTTAATAGAAGTTTAGTTCTAAATATCTTAGATGGAGATGGTTATGGTCTGAAGGCATCTAATGATCTCTAAAAGTGGTCTGGGAATGTTACATGGCCTGAGGTTCAGTTGAAAGAAGGCTTGTGGTAGAGATCATGAAAATACTGATAAAGTAAGAAGTCTGTCAAACTAGTTCTTTGTGTGTGTGTGTGTATGTTTTTTTATTATGAGATTTAAAATTTTCATATACATGGTATCATAATGTTCTTATTATTCTGCAACTTAAAATTTTCATTCAGTTTTTTTTGAGATCTGTCTATATTTATATCCATATAGACCTAATTCATTTATTTTAATTGCTGCGATATAATAAATACAGCATAGTTTATTCTCTTATTGCTGGGAATTTAAGTTGTCTCCAAATTTTGGCTATTATAAGTAGTGCTACAACAAACACAGACTCTTTATTTAAGTATACATTTCAAACAGAATTTTCTAGCTATGTTTTTAAAGCCTGTAGTTCTACTGGCTTTTTCTTCAGTTCTTTCCTTCCATGCTTATAGGAGTTGACTCATGTGGCCATGGAAAATGAAGCAGAATTTAAAACTAAGCCCTTCTCCAGCAAAAGCCTCTTGGAATTAGAGCAACATCAAACTCTTCTTGTGGAAGGCCAGGAGCGGAAGCTGCTGGTCCTGCAGCTGGTGGCTGTTCTGTGCGAGAGAATGTCTGAACAGATATTCACAAATATCACTCAGGTCAGTGGCTGGCACATTCTGGACCCCAGCCTGGTGGTATTTGTCTATTTCGGTTTATTTATAGTCTTTCCAAAAAATGTTCAGAAATGTTGTCCAGAGTGTGGTTTGATGACACCTGCATCAGTGTTTCCTGGAAGGCTGGTTAGACATGCAGATACTGAGCCCACACCAGGCCAACTCAATCTGAAACTTTCGTAGGTCCTGGGAATCCACATGTTTAACAAGCTCCTGAGGATGATTCTCCTGCACATAAAACTTTGAGAACTGTTTTAAATATTTATATGTTATGTCACAGTGGTTTTTAACTTTGGGTGCAAGTGAAATCATCTAGGATCTCTTTCAAAATACTGATACCTGGCCCACTTTTAGAGATTCTGATTCAGCATTGCATCAGAGCCTGGGCATCTTTATTTTTTGAAAGCTCCATGGATGATTCTAATGTGTATCAAAAGTTGAAAATGATTAGAAACTCGAATTTGAAAAAAAAAGATCACAGTCATAATAAGATCACCTTGAATTTTATAGGTCCTCTAACTCAAAGCTTATCTCTTCAAATCCTGTGAAGTTTTAAGATTTTTCTAAAAGATACTTTCAGGGTAGTATAACTGTGTGAATCAGTGCCTGAATTTTATTGGCTCAGATACCATTTTTACCACCTTTTTAAACAATGGAAAATGAAAGTAATAAAATATAGGCAGTGCAGTTGCCATATTTTACCACTTCACCAAAATTAGTTGTTGCTTGGTTGGCGAATAGTCAGTTGTAAGATGGTACGATTGTCATGCTTAAATCTGATTCTGTAGTTCTTTGTATCGTCGTCATTGTCATCTGCCTTCGGGTGTTGCTAAGCAGCATTTCACTGTAGCTCCTGCTGAGAAAATTTGCAGCTGCCTATCAGTTCTGACTTATCGTGCCTGTTAAATGAGAATTATGTTCACGATTTCTTTCCTGGCCTCTTATTCCTTCAGTTCACTGACCCTGTGTTACTCAGTAGGGTGATTTGTTTCTCCTTTGTTTATTTTCATTCCCTGAAGACTTTTTCATCCAAACATTGTGTTTTTGTCTCAGGATGCTTGTTGGAAGGGGAAATGGCCTCAACACTGATATGACTTGAGCTTTTGCACTTATCTCCCTTTACTCCTAATTAAGGAACAATGGTATTAGACTGGTACAAAAATGAGTTGTCCAATTAGATTATCTTTCAGCTAAGGTTAAAATGTATTAGAACAAAAAGAACCACGAGGAAATATTAAATTGCATTTAGTAATTTTACTGCTAGTGATAATATTGGTATGTTATTTTGAAACACACACACATACACATGAATAAAGAAAATAAATTATAATTAATTTTGTTAATATTATTAGGAATCAAAATTTTTAGCATAAGAAAAGAGTTATAAATATGAAGTCAAAGAACTAGAGGACTGGCCAGTTAGTTCAGTTGGTTAGAACGTGGTGTTATAATACCAAGGTCAATACCAATACCAATATCCCTATAGCAGCCAGCCACCGAAAACAAAACAAAGGACTGGAGTAAAAAATAGGGTAAAACTATAGTAAAAACCCTATAATTGAATTTCAGTTGGAAGTATTAGGGTGAACTCATGATTTATTTTTCCATTTTTTAAAAATAGATATTTTCTAACTTGGTCTGCTGTCAATGACAATAAGCAGTGACAACCCAGTAGCAATAAGCATCCTTTAGTGCCAGAGTATAGTTTTTAAATACCATTTTATATTAAAAGAACTCAAAGCTCTTTGAAGTAAAGGTCTGGGGCAGGAATCATACATTGTAAGCCTCGAGGCATCTTTTTGTGCCGGAGTACAAGGAAGCTACCTGAGATTAATGGGGTAATGTCAGTAGCACTCAGGAGCCAATTTGAAGGATCTCCCGTTGGCCGTGGTCAGGACAATTAGAGCACTAAAAAGAATAATACCTACGATGGATTGAAACACATCAAAGATATAAAAGTAGAAGTAACAAAACCCCCAACAAATCCTCATAGGGCATCTTTAGAGATTGCTTGGGCATCAACTTATTATTTTGTAAATTGATAAATAAAGCGAAAGAGTAAAGCATTTGTCTTGCCTTTCCTGTAGGAACTGTATTTCAGTGTAACCAAATAGTCAGTGAAGGAAAATTTTTCTTTATAGGAGAATCACAGCTAAAAAATTAAAAAAGAGAACTAGAAAGTTACATTTTGCAACCCTCTAGTGAAATAATGGATCTGAGTAACAATCATCAATGTCTGTCACAACCATTAGATGGACTATGGTGGGGTACTCTATAATGAATGTATTAGACCAAACACACCCACACCTACTGATTGACCCTTTTCCCCCAACATTTTACTATGAAAAATTTTCAAATTTGAAAGAATTTTATAGTGAATCCCTGTATACCAGCTGATATTACCATTAGTATTTTCTTGTACTTGCTTTATCACATATTTATCTAAGTTTCCATTCCTTTATCCATCTTATTTTTGATATGTTTCAGTGTTAACGCACATATCAGAACACATCCCTGTAAATATTTCAGTGGGAACTGACTGATCTCACATCACCATAAGTGGACAAGCAGATATTACGTGCCTCCTGATGTGATATAGTAGGAAGTATGCAGCACCACTTGGGAATGATTCTTACCAAAAAACACAGAAAACTTGAACCTGAATCTAATCAAGGAAATTCAGGAGATAGAAGAGCAAGTTAAACAATGCCATGAGAAAACAATAGGTCAGATTCAGAATGTGGGAAATTCTACAGCACAAGTGACCCAGTTTCTTCATCAAAAAAGTGGCATAAAAAAAGGAGCTAGATCCTGATTCAAACAAACCAATAGTATGAAGACATTTTTGCAACAGTCATGGGCCAGGTATTAGAAGATATTAAAAAATTCTTAATGGGTGTAATCATGGTATGGCAATTATGTGAAAAACAAATCTCCTTATTTGTTAGAACTGTATGTTGATAGGCCGGCCCATGGCTCACTTGGGAGAGTGTGGTGCTGATAACACCAAGGCCACGGGTTCGGATCCCATATAGGGATGGCTGGTTAGCTCACTGGGTGAACATGGTGCTGACAACACCAAGTCAAGGGTTAAGATCTCCTTACCGGTCATCTTTTAAAAAATAAAAAAGAACTGTATGTTGAAATGTTTATGGATAAAAGATTAAATATTCAGCAGAGTGTGTTGGGAGATGGCGCATTAGTATGTGTGATGGTGCAGAGAGGAATGGGGCATGCAGTGGTCTGTGTGCTGATCAGAGCCTTGCACCAACTCCCAAGTTCTTTCATTCCAGCACTGTCCCGACCCGCGGGATATTCAATGCAGACCCTGGAGGGGGGAGTGGGAATGGTATGG
>NW_007726129.1:270792-270999 GCF_000696425.1 Galeopterus variegatus | reverse complement strand
GTACATCTGAGATTAATTGTTTAGACAATTTGGTATATTGGGATATAGAATGTGTAAGACCGGCAGTCCCAGTGGCCGCTGCAGCAGTAATTCCCAGTCCTGCGAGCAAGGGAATAAATTGTGTAGCTCTTTTTACTCTTCCAGCTTATGTGTTCAAAAGTGGGAATGGGCATGGGTTCAGACCCTGGTATAACATCCACATCAGGA
>NW_007726129.1:266526-268683 GCF_000696425.1 Galeopterus variegatus | reverse complement strand
AGACATCTGACACAAGCAGATTGTCATGTAGGCCTGGTCACACAAGAAGGGGTGTGGGGCTTCAGGCCCCCAACACAGCACTATGGATTGAGGACTGGCTGCATGCCCCATACTCTTCTAGGTACCAGGGACACAGCAGTGAGCAGAATAGACAATATCTGTGCTCTCATGGAGCTGACATTCACATAGGGGGAAAGAGACAATAAAAAAGAGAGCAGAAACACGTAGTGTGGTAGATGGTGATTATTTCTAGAGAGAAAAATAAAACTAGGAAAGAGGATGGTAATGGGAGTACAGTAAATAGGTGGTCATGGAGAGCCTCACTGAGAGATTGACTTATGAACAAAAACCTGAAGGCAGGGAAGAAGAGAACCATTGAGATGCCTAGTGGAAGAACGTTGCAGACAGAGGGAATGTGGCTGCATCAGCAAGGAGGCCAGTAGCAATGCCGTGCAGTGAGCAAGATTAAGATTCCCCTTTCCCTGCCCTTTCAGAAAACTGCCACCCCCTGCTCCCTTATATAAATGGATCACTATAATTGGCAGGGTAGAAGTGATTCTATGTGGTGTTCTCTTTCAGATGTTAAATTTTCTTTAACATAAGTAACACATGCTCATTGTAAAAGTAATTAAACAGCGTGGAAAAAGTAAAAATAGGGATTTCTGGTTAAAGACAGTGAACATACGTGTTTATCTGGCTCCCTCTGTAAACCACAGGGACCAACAGAGAAGAGATAGTAGATAAAAGAGAATAGCAATATTTGGAAACTGGAAAATAGTAGCTTATATAGCAACTTGAGAAATTGGGAAGCTAAATGTCTGCATGGGGAGAAGTCAAGAAGCAAACTACTGTACCTCAATAAAGCTGTTAACATTTTTTTGAAAAGAAAAGGATAAAAAGGAGCAAGCAGAACCCTGGAGGGACAGGAGGCACCAGATAAGCTCTAAAGATGGAGCTGAATTTAGAGCTTAAAACAGTTTGAAGGGCTATATAGGATTCAGTAGACCTTTTGATTTCTTCCTCAATTTTGTACAACCACCTCCCCTACTCAGCAAATGACTAGAAATTTATTCTTGGGAGACACTGAACCCAAAGAACTCTGCACTTGGGTGGGAGTAGCAAACCAAAAAACAGGAGGCTTCAGGTGAAGTCTGTTCACTCAACAGTGAGGCCTCCAGCCCCCTTCCAGTAAGTTGTCAGAGTTTTGACAGCAGGTTTATTCCTCTCCATAGGATTATGGTGAGGATTAAATGAGTTAATATCTGTGATGTGTTCAGAATGGTGCCTGGTAAATAGTAAACAGCCAAATAATTAAAAGTGGTTGCCTCTATAGAGCCAGAATCAGACGGGAAGAAATGAGGTAGGGCACTGCTAATTTTCACTATAAACTTTCAGGAATATTTGGCTTTTTAAATCATGTGCCTTTAGAAAAGGTTTTAAGTAAGAAGTAAAGTCTCTCCCTCCTCTCTGCAACATACGTAAATTCTAGAATAGGCCTGAGTCACATAACTACTCCTGTGGCTGACAACCCCACCAAGATCACAGAGAATGAGTAGGGTGAGGAACTGCTGTCCAAATGGGTACAGTGGTTTTGGTGTTACAGGAAGAAAGTTTGGGGGAAAGGGTACTTCATAGATGACAATGACAACTGACTGTCACTCACAGCAGCTCCCAATTTTTCTCTTTACATACATACAAACAGAAAGTTTCTTTCTTTTTTATTTTTTTTTTTCCTTTTTGTCTTTTTTTCGTGACCGGCAATGGATCGCAACCCTCAGTGTCGCGCCCGTACCGGACCGGGACCGGCTACGGGATCACAACCCTCAGTTTCACTCCCGCACCTCGCTCAGCCAGTGAGCGGCTGGTCTGTATGTGGGATCTGAACCCTCGGCGGGAGCGCCGCCGCACTTCCCAAGCGGCGCACTGTAGCAGTGCACCACCGGGCCGGCCCAGAAAGTTTCTTTCTTAAAAATAGAATCATACTACTTGTTTTGCAGCATTTTAAAAATGTTGTGGCGGGCCGGCCCGGTGGTGCACTGCTACAGTGCGCCGCTTGGGAAGTGCGGCGGCGCTCCCGCCCGAGGGTTCGCATCCCATGTGGAGACCGGTTCCCGCTCACTGGCTGAGCTCGGTGCGGGCGCAACACCGAGGGGTGTG
>NW_007726129.1:215295-266516 GCF_000696425.1 Galeopterus variegatus | reverse complement strand
CACACCCCTCGGTGTTGCGCCCGCACCGAGCTCAGCCAGTGAGCGGGAACCGGTCTCCACATGGGATGCGAACCCTCGGGCGGGAGCGCCGCCGCACTTCCCAAGCGGCGCACTGTAGCAGTGCACCACCGGGCCGGCCCGCCACAACATTCTTAAAATGCTGCAAAACAAGTAGTATGATTCTATTTTTAAGAAAGAAACTTTCTGGGCCGGCCCGGTGGTGCACTGCTACAGTGCGCCGCTTGGGAGCGTGGTGGCGCTCCCGCCGAGGGTTCGGATCCCATGTGGAGACCGGTTCCCGCTCACTGGCTGAGCTCGGTGCGGGCGCAACACCGAGGGTTGTGATCCCGTTGCCGGTCCCCAGTACGGGCGCGACACCAAGGGTTGCGATCCCGTTACCGGTCAGTAAAAAAGACAAAAAGGAAAAAAAAAATAAAAATGTTGTGGAGAGGAACTTAGAAAAAGTTCGAAGGGGGCTGGCCTGTGGCTCCCCCAGGAGAGTGTGGTGCTTATAACTCCAAGGCCATGGGTTCAGATCCCACATAGGGATGGCACCAAGTCAAGGGTTAAGATCTCCTTACCGGTCATCTTTAAAAAAAAAAAAAAAAAGTTTGAAGGCTAGATAGTTCTATTCTAGTGATTTAACAATACTTGTGCTAAAATAGAAGCTAAATATAAACAAGGAGTGCTTTAGAAAACTCTCTGGAGGCCAAATGGGTGGCCTGAGATGGTAGAAATAGAAGTTTCTCCAGAAAGGGCCAGTGTCCTTATCTTTTACTATCAATAAAGTCTTAGGACTGGAGAGAGTGCTGAAAATTGCCATAACCAGTGTTGTTCATTCCAGTAAGTGGAACTTTTAATAACCTTTCTAATTTCCTGCCTTGCTCCAAAAGACAAGTGTTAACAAGCCATTCTCCTGACTTTAAGCTTGCAATAAATATTCCAGCACAGCATGTGATTTGACCAGAGAGTTAAACATGCAAGCTTGCATGATATTTAGAGGCTTATTATGACCTATCTCAGCCTTCCCACTTTCAAAGTGATTTCTCCCTTTAGAGCCATTAATCCTAAATATGTGTGTGTGTGCGTGTGTGTGTATGTGTGTGCGTGCACACGTGTGCAGATGTGTATGTGCTGTCGTTTATTCAAAGGTGTTTCTATTTAAGTTGATTAATCCAAGCACAATTAAAATGATGCTGACCAGATTAATTCCATTTAAAGCTTATTTGTTAGCCAAATGCTATGTTAAATCTTATATACGAATAATCCTAATCCTTTAAAAATATTTGGTACTTAAAAAAATGACTCTAGATCATTTATACAGATTATTCGAGGACACTGGCTTCTAGATAAATTGAAAACCTCCTCTCTCATTCTTTGCTTACTAGAATTAGACTGTCAAAATATGGAGGAAAAAAAAAAAATCCCTGAAGAGGAAACCTCCATAGGAGAAGCAGATGTAAGACCTTCTGAGATGGTCAGAAAGTAACAAATTAGGGGGTGGGGGGGAAGATAGAATTTTTTTTTAAGTAACAAGTATTTTTTATAAATAGAGTTTATTTTTTAAAGCAGTTTTAGGTTCACAAAAAAATTGAGCAGAAGATACAGAGATTTCCCAAAACCCCCAGCCCCACACATACAGAGCCTCCACATTATCAACATCCCCCACCAGAGTGGTACATTTGTTAAAATCAATGAACCTACATTGACACATCATTATTACCCAGAGTCCATAGTTTACTTTAGGGTTCACTTTTGGTGTTATATAGTCTATAGGTTTGGACAAATGTACAATGACATTTTCACCACCCTAAAAATCCTCTGTGCTCTACCTATTCATCTGTTCCTCTCCCCCAGCTCCTGGCAACCATTGATCTTTTTACTGTCTCCATAGTTTTGCCTTTTCCAAAATGTCATATAGTTGGAATCATACAGTATGTAGCCTTTTCAGATTGGCTTCTTTCACTTAGTAATATGCATTTAAGGTTCTTCTGTGTCTTTTCATGGCTTGGTTGCTCATTTTTTAGTGTTTTGGAAGTACCACAGTTTGTTTATCCATTAACCTACTGAAGGACATCTTGGTTGCTTCCATGCTTTGGCAATTATGACTAGAGTTGCTATAAACATCCTTGTGCGGGTTTTTGTGTAGACATAAGTTTTCAACTCATTTGGGTAAATACCAAGGAGTAGAAGTTTTAATTTTAATGAAGTCCAGCTTATCACTTTTTTCTTTTATAGATCATGCTTTTGGTGTTGTATCTAATAAGTCTTTGCCAAATCCTAGTTCATCAGACTCTCTTGTGTTAACTTCTAGGAGTTTTAAAAGTTTTGCATTTTACACGGAAGGCTGTGATCCATTTCAAATTAATTTACAGACCATTTTCATTCTTAGTTTCCTGATGAAATTCATGAAAAGTAAAGGAAGTTGGATTAGTATATTAAAACATTTCTGAAAGTACAAAAAGGTTTTCTCATTTGTTACCTATATAGCCTTGAGCAAATAACCTCTTTACATCTCAGATTGTTCATTTCATAATGAGGATAATACTTTTGACCTCCTAGAATTGATATGAGAACTAAGTGAGATGGTGTGATAAAACACTCTGTCTTTTTTTTTTTTTTTTTTTTTTTAAAGATGACTGGTAAGGGGATCTTAACCCTTGACTTGGTGTTGTCAGCACCACGCTCAGCCAGTGAGCGAACCGGCCATCCATATATGGGATCCGAACCCGCAGCCTTGGTGTTATCAGCACCGCACTCTCCCGAGTGAGCCACGGGCCGGCCCTACACTCTGGAGCTTCTGGGTTGCTGAACATGTGGAGATGCTGGGAGAGTGGTTAGCTCAGAGAGGGCATGGAAGCTCTCTCCCTGCCCCCCAACCTTGTCCTATCTATGTCTTCATGTGTATCCTTTGCAATGTCCTTTATAATAAATTGGTGTAAGTAAAAACAAAACAAAGAACCACAGCACCATGCCTGCTTCACAGTAGCAGTTCTTGATGTTCTTGCTATCATAATGTTGACGAAGATGAGGATGGAGACTTAAAATGTAAGGGGAATTTTGAGTTTTTTTTTTTTTTTAACTTACTCCTCACTGATTGTAAATTCCATTTTTTGATAGATAGTGGACTTTGTAGCAGCAACTCTGCAGAGAGCGTGTGCAAGCTTGGCCCATCAGGCAGAGAGCACCGTGGAATCGCAGACACTGAGCATGTCCATGGGACTGGTGGCTGTCATGCTAGGAGGAGCTGTTCAGGTGAGTGGTAGACATGAGCCAAACTTGAATGAAGGGAAGAGAAAGCGAAATACCTGTTGCTTCCCTTTTATGCCCTTGTGAGAAATAAGAATGGATATTGTATATAGGAGAACCAAGATAAACAAGTTAGGTTGTAATGAGAATTCTTTCCAAAGTAGAGGACAAGAAAATTGGACTATTTCTACTCGGTCACCTGAGTAGATTTCACTATCAGAAGGGCAGGGCCCTTTCATACTTGGCACAAGCTTGATTCGGAAACATCTAGCATGGTGTTTTGCGTCTGAGGCAAATACTAAATTCTCTGGCCCTCACTTGCCAAAGCTCAGCCCTTGTTCCTTCTCCTGTAGTCAGGTGGAAATCATTAGTAACTTGCCGGTTGCCTAGGACTTTATTTTGTTTAGCTACATTTTAGTGCAGGATCCATTGTTCAACCCATAGCATTTTAAAGCTTCGCTTCCAGCCATTTATAATTGCATATGTCTTTTACATACTTAATTTATGATTTTTTGATTATTTATTCAAGCAATATTTATTGCATACTTGCTGTGTCCCAGATACTGAGCTAAGGTACTGGGAATATAGCAGTGGGCAAGGCAGACATGATTCTTACCTTCATGGAGCTTATAGTCTAGTAAGGGAGTCAGATGCTAAATGGCTTTTCAAAAAGTATACCTAGAATTTAAAGAAGTGCCTCAAAAGAGAAGAGGAGGGTACCAAGAGAGCCTAGAATTTAATCTGTGCTGGGAAAATTTCCACTAAGGAAGTGTATGTTTAAGCTAAGACTTGAAGGATGAATAGGAGTTTGAGTGTGTGTTATTGCAGATGGAAGAAACTCTTCCAATTAAAGAAAACATGTTTCTTGCTCAAATGCAGGAGTGAGCTTGGTAAATGTGACACACTGACAGAAGGTCAATGTAGCTGAATTATAGAGACCAAAGAGAAGAACAGTGTGAACAAGGGGAAAAGATAGGCAAGAGCTAGATCTTGCATGTGTGTGTGACTGATTAATTACATACCACATTAGGTTAGGAGACTGCAAGAAAGCAGAATAGGCTCAGTGCAAGTATTATGAAATCCGATCTGAAATCGCCTGCTCATAATCCTTAGCAATGAGTACGAAACCCTCTGGGAATGGATTTTTGAGTGTGAGAATTCAGGTCCGATTCTGATTCTTGACATATGAGAATTTGCCTCTCTCTAGCCTGTCTTTAAGGAGAAAAGGAATTTTATCTGGGTCTGTTTTTAATGTGAAGCCCATTTCTTGGTAGATTTACTTAGCTCTCCTAATTTTATATTTCACATATACTGTGAAAAAAAAGTTTTTGGTTCATTTTCTAGAGCCATATTGTATCCCTGCTGTTAGAACTAACAAGGAGGGGTTCACCGATGGAATACTTTTTCTTAAATTGTATTGTTAATGGATTTAGTTGGCACAATTGATGTTTGTTCTTCTGGTTAAGTATTAATTTGGATAGTCTTTATTTCTGTAAGATGAGCGTGTGTTTTTTTGCTTCTCTTTATTTAACAGTTACCATTTTGAATCATGTCCCAAATGGAAAATAGATCACAGAAGTCTACATTTCCCTTTCTAAAAGCCCAGTGTTGGGGGGGCCAGCTGTGTACACTAGTTGTGTTCTAAGAGAGACTCACCCGACTGATGTAAATGTATATCCCTTGCCTGTCCCTGCCCTTCTATGAGCCATCCTGACTCACTGATTACATCCTGGATTCCTCTGACTTTGCATTTAGTTAAATGAACATAAGCACGTCACCTCCTATACCTTTGC
Source organism: Galeopterus variegatus (assembly GCF_000696425.1). Classification (NCBI taxonomy): domain Eukaryota; kingdom Metazoa; phylum Chordata; class Mammalia; order Dermoptera; family Cynocephalidae; genus Galeopterus; species Galeopterus variegatus. The sequence continues at coordinate 261,474 of NW_007726129.1, read as the reverse complement.
TCCAAATCTGTTAGTTTTGTTTTCTGCTTGATTCATGGATTTATAAGTGGTTTCTATAGTAATGTTGGGTTTTCTGTCCATGTATTGGGGGGAAAAAAGCTATGCTTTTGAATTATGTTTTCAGTTATCATTGTCAGGCTAAGGTTTTTGCTTTAGATTCTAGAACATTATACTATACCTATCCCCTATCAGGATTCATTGTTTTGGCTAATGAAACAGAATCTAGCAGCATCTGAACCTTTTTTTCTTTCTTTTCTAATTAAGGTGATTATTAGAGCATTGTGTCTGGGAAGAGGAGTTAATTTGGAGAAAGTGTAGGTTTAATTAAGACTGCTAACAAGACAACTGTAATTGCAAACTCATTTTCTAAATTTAAGGGTTGGTCATCAGTAAAAGTATGTCCGTAACTCTTCCTTGTCGCCTCAGGAAGCAATTTCTACATGACGTTGCAGAGTCCATTTGGGTCCTCTAAAGTGCACTGCACAAGGCTGAGCAGACCATTCTAGACCTTCTTTAGGAAAAACCAAAACCATATTGTTTCAGGGAGGTAGCAGAGCCTACCAGTTAAAAGCTGGACTCTGAATCTTTACATCTAGACTCTATTGGGGTGGGGGTTCACTATTGGGAGACAAAAGGTGGATCTCTTCTCTAAGGGTGCAGTGGTCTTACTCTATACTGCTTAGGTCTAGTTTTTACTCTGGTAAAAAAGTTACACTTAACACATGACTGTGTTTTAGGTGTTGTTGACATATATCAGAATCATGGCAAATGCTTAGAGACTGGGGCAGAAGTAGTGGTAAGCAAGCTAGAGGTCTGCAACAGAATGGGGAAAAGGTAGGGAGGGAAGAGCTGCTGAAATCTTTTGCATGCTAATGAACTGAAATCCTGTGCTGGAATGCTGTTCTTTCTCTCCTTGGGTGCTCTAAAGAAAAGCTTGGAAAAATTCCTGCTATTTTAACTATTATATAGAATTTCAAAGAGCAGGCAATCATTCTTAGTGTTGCCCCTCAAGCAGCCTAGTTCAGAGATATCTTACTTTCTGCCATATTTAATAAGCCTGCAACAGTAGGTACTTAAACATTTTTTGGATGGATGGATAAATGGAAGGAAGAAGGAAGAGTGAATAAAAGGAAAAAAGGAAGGATGGATTTCTAACTAAAGAGGCATGGATTTTTAAAATGTATATCAAAAGGGCATGGGCCTTAAAAAGTTTAGAAATATTACCTTCACTCATAATGAGCAATCTTCAGATCTGGGCACACCCATGGGAGTGTTGTGTTAGTCGTGTTGCTGGGGGAAAAGGAGAGTCATACTTCTTAGTGTTTTCACAGGCATTTGCTTGATTATCCCCTAGGTAATCCAGACTTTCCTCAGAATTGCCCGAGAATGGTGGGACATGCTTCAACCCTTATATGTAGGTGATCAAACTGGCTAACAAAGCCCTTACTTGGAAACCACTGTGCCTCCAATTTTACAATTTTTAAAAAATGACCTTCCAGTTAGCTAAAGACTAGCTCCCTTTAATTCTCTTTGCTTTTGAAATTAAACCATCTATGTCTGGAATTGTTTTCATTTATACCCATTGTTAAAGATTTTCAGAGCTTTTCATAATTTCTATGAAATGACTTCTGTTGACACCAATGATCTGTGAAGAAGGTTTTCATCTGTTTCAAATCATTACAAGCGTTTGACCCAAATACTTCCAAAGGTCCAAAATTTTCTAGATAACCAGCAGACAACAACCTTGTAGGCATCAGTGTTCAAGGATGGTTTTTAGGCAAAAATTTAATCATTATATTTCAAAATAACTGTATGACTTTTTATGATAATTTATTATTTTTCCATTTCATTATTTCCTATGATCTTAGGCTTTGTACTAGCTTTTATACTACCTCTTTCCTAGGTACATTTTAGGACTTGAGACTAGACAGTGAGACTGGAGAAGAGTTCAGTACTTTGCTGTTATAGGCACAAAAATTGATTTATTTCCTTGAGAACTCTCTAGTGTTCTTAATACAATACATGGACAATAAATTGTTATTCAACCACCATGCACATATAGTCGTGTGAAAGAACTTTGTATACTGCAATTGCCTTTTGGTTTTCTTGCATGCTTTGTGTAGAGCTTTCTATTTAATAGGGGAGGAAGGGAGCAAGGATGGTGCTAGGCACAACTGTTTTTTTTTTTTTTTTTTTTTTTTTTTTGTTTTTTTCCGTGTCCCCCTGTTAGAGGTCTTGCTCACCTGAGAGCCACCAAGGCTGTCATCTCCTCTGCTGCTTCCAAGCAACTGCATCCAAAGGGCAGAGCTATGGCTTCTGCCAGCTCTTGTTCCATGTGCTCAGCAGCTCTAGCCTCGAAATAGCCGGGGCTCAAAATGGTCAGAGCGGTTCTTACTTTCTCTCATTGTGGCTTCTCCTGCCTTTGTGAACTCTGGAGGTCTCTCCTCCACTTCCTCTGAGCTCTAGTGGCCCCAGCTTGGCTGTCATTACTTTTTTTTTTTGTCTTTTGTCTTTTTCCGTGTCCGGCAACGGATCGCAACCCTCAGTGTTGTCCCCGTACCGGACCGGGGACCGGCAACGGACCGGCAATGGGATTGCAACCCTCGGTGTTGCTCCCGCACCTCGCTCAGCCAGTGAGTGGGAACCGGTCTGTATGTGGGATCCGAACCCTCGGGCGGGAGCGCCGCCGTGCTTCCCAAGCGGCGCACTATCCGGTGCGCCACCGGGCCGGCCCGCACAACTGTTATTTTAAGAATATAATTGTACATATTTATGGGGTACTGTGTGATATTTGATACATGTATACAATGTGTAATGATCAAATCAGGTCAATCAACATATCCATTACCTTAAACATTTATCATTCCTTTGTTTTGGGAACATTCAAAATCCTCCCTTCTTGCTAATTAAAAGTGTATGATAAATTAATTATGGTCACCCTACAGTGATTTAGAACACTGATCTTTTTTTTTTTAAGTAGTTGCAATGTGGGGTCCCTGACTCCAGCATCAGCATCTCCTTTTGTTTATTTATTTTTTATTGGAACATAGTTGGTTGTAGATATCTGTGGGGTACAGCTTTGAATATCAATACCTGTGTGCAATATGCAGTGTTCAAGTCAGGATAATTTTCGTGGCCCTTTAACAATTTCTCCCTTTCCTCCTTCCCTCTCCCACCCCTGGCAAACTCAGTTCTGTTCTCTTCTCTTAAAGAGAACAGTATTACTGTGAATGTTATATCTTTTTATTACTATGAATGTTGTATCCTTTTTTCTTTCTTTTTTTTCCTTGTTTAATTAGCTCCCACATATAAGGGAGGACATGTGTATTCTGTTTCTGTGCCTGGCTTATTTCACTTAATATAATTTTCTCAGTCTTATTCCTCCTATCTAGCTGTAATTTTGTACCCGTTAACCAACTTCTCCCTATCCCCCTCTCTCCTACCCTTCCTTCCCAGCCTCTGGTAGCCACCATTCTACCCTCTGCTAATATGCAATCAAATTTCTTAGCTTCCACATGTGAGTGAGAAATGCAGTATTTCTCTTTTTGTTCCTGGTTTATTTCACTTAGCATAATGTCCTCCATACTCACCCCTCCCTGCACATATGCACAGCCTCCTCCACTATAAACATCATGCATAAGAGTGGTACATTTGTTATAATATGTAAACCTACATTGATACATCATCATCACCCAAGGTCCATAGTTTACATGAGGGTTCACTCTACATTCTATAGGTTTGGAAAAATGTATAATGACATGTATTCACCATTATAGTATCATACAGAATAGTTTCAATGCCCTAAAAATCCTTTGTGCTCTGCCTTTCCCCTAATCCCTGGCAACCACTGATCTTTTTACTATCTCCATAATTTACTTCTATGTCTTCATGCCTTGATAGCACATATCTTTTTAGTGCTGAATAATATTCTATTGTCTGAATGTACCACAGTTTATTTATCCATTCACTTACTAAGGACATCCTGGTTGCTTCCAAGTTGCAATTATGAATAGAGTTTCTATAACATGCATGTGCAGGTTTTTGTGTGGACATAATTTTCAGCTTCTTTGGGTAAATTCCAAGGAGCGTGATTGCTGGATAGTATGGTAAGAGTATGTTTAGTTTTGTAAGAAACTGTCAAACTGTCTTCTAAAGTGGTTGTATTATTTTGCATTCCCACCAGCAGTCAGTGAGAATTCATGTTGCTCCATATCCTCATCTGCATTTGGTGTTGTCAGTGTTTTGGATTTTAGCCATTCTAATAGGTGTGTAGTGATATCTGGTTGTTTTAATTTGAAGTTCCCTAATGACACATGACATTGAGAATGTTTTCATATGCTGTTTGCCATCTGTATAATTTCTTTGGTGAGGTGTCTGTTCAGGTCTTTTGCCTGTTTTTGGTTTTTTTAAAAAAATTTTATTGAGGGCCGGCCTGGTGGCTCACTCGGGAGAGTGCGGTGCTGATAACACCAAGGCCCCGGGTTCGGATCCCATACAGGGATGGCCGGTTCGCTCACTGGCTGAGCGTGGTGCTGACAACACCAAATCAAGGGTTAAGATCCCCTTACCGGTCATCTTTTAAAAAAAAAAAAAAAGAATAAGTATGATTTGTAACAATATATATGCTAATAATATTGATTTGATCAACATGTCAATGTTGAAACCCCAAAATATGTATAATCAATTATGATTCAATAAAGATCAACATGTCAATGTTGAAACCCCAAAATATGTATAATCAATTATGATTCAATAAAGATCAACATGTCAATGTTGAAACCCCAAAATATGTATAATCAATTATGATTCAATAAAGATCAACATGTCAATGTTGAAACCCCAAAATATGTATAATCAATTATGATTCAATAAAGATCAACATGTCAATGTTGAAACCCCAAAATATGTATAATCAATTATGATTCAATAAAGATCAACATGTCAATGTTGAAACCCCAAAATATGTATAATCAATTATGATTCAATAAAGATCAACATGTCAATGTTGAAACCCCAAAATATGTATAATCAATTATGATTCAATAAAGATCAACATGTCAATGTTGAAACCCCAAAATATGTATAATCAATTATGATTCAATAAATGTTCAGGTCCCCCAATATTATCATAGAGCAGATGCTTCTTCTGTCACTCTGGAATGAGCTATGTGGAGAGAGACATCCTCTTCTTTTCTTTGGTCTCTGCTGGTGACTATCATTGTGCCAATGCACTCCAGTGACTGGCGGGCCATCTGCACAGTGGTTGTGGCATCTAGCTGCTTTTGCAGCAGCTGTGGTTATTGTGGTGGCTGTGGTGGGCCACTCACATGGAGGTGATGTTTTTGGCATGCTCCTTACCTAGTTGTTGGTGGCAATGGCAATGTGCCTGATTGTGGGAGGGGGTCCAGTCCCCCACTCCATGCCTCAGGACCCTTGGTGGGCCTGTGGTGCTGTTTTGCCCATTTTTTAATCAGGCTGTTTGTTTTCTTTTTTTCTTTTTGTCTCTTTTTTACTGACTGGTAATGGGATCGCAACCCTCGGTGTTGCACCCATACCGGGGACCGGCAACGGGATCGCAACCCTCGGTGTTGCACCCACACTGCGCTCAGCCAGTGAGCGGGAACCGGTCTCCACATGGGATCTGAACCCTCGATGGGAGCGCCGCCGCGCTCCCAAGCAGCGCACTCTCCAGTGCGCCACCGGGCCGGCCCTAGGCTGTTTGTTTTCTTATTGTTGAATTTTAAGAATTCTTTGTATATTTTGGATAATAGTTTTTTCAGATAGGTCTTTTGCAAATATTTTCTCCCAGTCTGTGACTTGTCATTCTTTTTATAGTGTCTTTCACAGAGCTGAAGTTTTTAATTTTAACAAAGTGTAGCTAATTGACTGTTTCTTTCGTAGATCATACCTTTGGTGTGTTATTTAAAAAGTCATCATCATACTCAAGGTAATATAGATTTTCTACTATGTTTTCTTTTAGGAGTTTTATAGTTTTGCATTTTCCATTTAGGTCTGTGATCCATTTTGCATTAATTTTTGTGAAAGATGTAAGGTCTGTGTCTAGATTCTTTTTGTGTGTGTGTGAGGATGACAGTTGTTCCAGCACTATTTGTTGAAAAGGCTATCTTTTTCCCATTGTATTGCCTTTGCTCCTTTGTCATAGATCAGTTATCTGTATTTATATGGGTCTATTTCTGGGCTCTCTGTTCTGTTCCATTGGTCTATTTGTCTTGGTTGTTTTTTTTTAGGAGAAACTGTTATATATATATAAAAAGAGGCCATATAGATTATAGATATAAGTAGATGTTCCCATTTCAGATGCTTAAAAAACAAAAGTCCACAATACATTGAATGAAGTTTAGCATAATGATAACACAAATAAAATTACTCTAAAATATCTTTTCCACTTCCACATAGATTCCAGAAAAAATTGACCCTTTTCTTAGATAACATATACCTTTACTCTAGACATAAAAATCATATTCTCTTCTTTCCTTAAAATCTAGTAACATCAGGATGTTTTATGCATGAAGATAAACTAAATATGTTGCAGAGCTAGAAATTCCACCTTATGTCAATTTTGCATTAGTTTCTAAATGTATAAACAAAGAAATCTGTATATGGTGAAATGCTACAGGTACAAACCTGATATATACCTCAAATTTTCATTAACTCAGAGGATAGTGGTAGTGACAGTGAACAATAACAGTTCTATGGACTTAGAGGGTAAAATGAAAACATTATATACATTCTGTGAAAACAGTTAGTTTGTTAATTGATTGGCTGGCTGGATAATGAAGTGAGTGATTAAATAATAAATACCCTGCCTTGTTCTAAAAAGGATTTAAGACCTCTGAGGTTTTCAAATTTACAAGGCCTCCTGATGCCTCATATGACAATTTTTCTAGTAGTACTAGAAAAGTATTACAATTAATTGTTACTTTCCATTGACTGCACATGCACCTTTCTTAGTAATGCATATGATATGATTTGAACAAAGTTTCTGTAGAGAATAAAATCTTATATCATTTTTACTCCCACTTTCTAGGAGCAATCCTTTTCTGTCAGTTGTCAACCTGATCCCTTCTAGACTTATGGTGTGCTTGTACACTGACTAGCAACAATACATCATCTAGTTAACAAAAGCTTTATTCTTTCAAGTGAGACTGTGTAGGGTTCTGGGTGAGAGTGTGGGCTCTGGGGCCGACTTGCTGAGTTCATCTTATTATCTTCCAGTTAGTGACTTTGGACATCTTATTTAACTGTTCTGTGTTTCAGTTTCCCCCTGTTTAAATGTAGTAATAATAGTAACTATATCATAGGGATATGAACGTATGTGTGTTTCAACTTAGAAAAGAACCTGTACATGGTAAACGCTCAATAAGTGTTAGCTATAATTATTCAGCAAATAGTTATTATTAAATGCTAGACCCAGGCGACAAACTGATTACACCATGAACAGGATTTGATCCCTGTCCCTTTGCTATGTTTATTTGGGTTTGGCATTTTTTATTTCATTTGTAGCTGAAGTCAAGTGATTTTGCTGTCCTGAAGCAGTTGATGCCTCTTTTGGAAAAGGTCTCCAACACGTACCCTGATCCTGTCATCCAAGAACTCGCTGTTGATCTCCGCATCACCATTTCTACCCATGGAGCCTTTGCCACTGAGGCTGTCAGTATGGCTGCCCAAAGTACCCTGAACAAAAAAGATCCAGAAGGGAAAATAGAAGAGCAGCAACAAACCAGTCATGAACGACACACCAATGTATCTCACAGTCACCTGGAACGACAGCAAAGCCATGAGAAATACCCCCAAACTGGCCCGCAGTGTAATGCTCCATTCATTCTCCAGGAGGTCAGTGAGCCCAGCACTGCTACAAACCAGAAATCTGAAAGCGTAACCACAGAACAGCTCCAGCAGGTTCTTTTATCAGCTTATGATCCTCAAATTCCAACACGGGCTGCTGCCTTGCGTACTCTTTCCCACTGGATAGAGCAGAGAGAAGCAAAAGTCCTTGACATACAAGAGAAGCTCCTCAAGGTGAGTAGAACACACTACAAAGACATGTGGGTGCGGGTTGGGGAAGCTGTCCAGGAGCATTAATTCAACTCAAGTGTTTTTGAAGCCTTGACTACGTCAAAAACTTTCCTGGACTGCCCTCCCGGAACTTGTAATTGTTCTGAGGAAGCAAGACTTAGACTAGACACAGGAAGGACTTAGATAACCACACAGGACTACTCCATTGAACATGAACAAAGTGCTAGAATTTTTACATGTAAGAAATGTTATGGACAATCAGGAAAAAGAGAGAGTTGAAATCTTCTGGGAGCAGTAGATCTTGACATGGCCTTAGCAAACTGGTAAAGTTCTAGCAGATGAAAGAAATGGGAGGAGGAACAGCATAAGCAAATTCCTAGAGATGGGAAAGTGCCTTTTGTAGAAATAGGTCCACTTTCAACACTGCCCAGAAAAGCTACTTGTTTTCACTGGGCCCCTTTTAGAGGAACATTGGGCAGAACTGGATCTCCTCTTCTCTCCTCTCTTCATCAAAGTGAAAAAGTTATTCTCTAATTATAGATTTATGTGGGAGAATATATATGTTTAGCTAGGGATCTTTTCCCTTTTGTGGAAATTGCCCTGACCTCAGTATGGGTTAGAGAGGAAGAGCAGGGCTGCCTGGCCAGTTAGTTCACTTGGTTAAAGAATGGTGTTATAACACCAAAGTCAAGGGTTCAGATCCCTGTACTGGCCAGCTGTTCACAAAAAAGAAAAGAGCAGGGGGTCTAGAGATTATTGCCTGGGATCAAATCCCAGGTCAGGGCCAGCCAGTTAGATCAGTTGGTTAGAGCACCGCCTTGTAACACCAAGGTCAAGGGTTCAGATCCCTGTACTGGCCAGCTGCCCCCTCTGACATCAAAAAAAATTCCAGATCAGTTTTTTGGACAAGTCGCTTAAATATTCTGATCCTCCATGATGATTATGATAGTCTCTTCTATATGTCCTAGCTATTAGACTAAGAATTATAATTCTGATTGAAAACATTAATTTTAAGTCACTAAAGTATTGGAACTAATTGTATAATAATAACTGCTGTTTATTGAGTCAGGCAATATACCATATAGACATTATTTATAATCCTCACAGCAACTACAGTATTGGTACCTGTATTATCCATGTTTTATAATTAGAAAAAATCGAGGCACAGAAATGTGCCAAAGAATCACTGTCATTGAAATATTGCTGAAAACCTCAAATATATGCCTTCTTTGAGTAATCATTAAAAATATCGATACACCTATTTAGAAGGGGAATGCTGTGAACATCTTTGGAACTTTTTTTTTTTTTTTTAAAGATGACCAGTAAGGGGATCTTAACCCTTGACTTGGTGTTGTCAGCACCATGCTCTCCCAAGTGAGCTAACTGGCCATCCCTATACAGGGATCTGAACCCGTGGCCGTGGTGTTATCAACACCACACTCTCCCAAGTGAGCCATGGGCTGGCCCCCTTTGGAATTTTTTTAACCTCATTTAACCTTCATCTGCTGTACACTATTGGTTACCGAGTCCTATCAATTCTTTTTGCCAAGAAGTCTTTCAAATGAATCTCTTCCTCTTTATTCCCAGAGCCACTACCCTGGATTAAGCTTTCCTTACCCCATACCTGATACCCACATCTTCTAACCTGGTCATATTCCCAACTGGATTTATCTTAGGCTCTCCCGAACATACTTACGATGTAGGGATCAGCAGCAGTAAGTTGATGTCAAGAATCGCTGTGCCAGCAAAGGACATGGCATTACATATGGAGCAGACATCCTTGTCTTTCCTTAGACACCAGACAAGAGGAACATGGGCATCTGGCCACTGTCTTTCTCTGGCTCCCGTATTAGGACCTATATGTAACATGTCAGTGTAATATCTTCTAGATAAACCCACTGCAGTTGACATGCCCTGGTGGTTTCCTAAATCATGAGATATATTGAGAGTAATTTGTTAGTAATGTCAATTGAAATGCTGAAATTTGCAAGATTTAAAAAAATAAATCAGAACAAAGTTATCTCAGTAATAACCTTTCTGTCTCCCTTGCATTTCCATATGCTTTATGAAAGCAAGAGAAAAAGATCAAAATGCAGCAAATGTGCCATCGAGGGCTGGCTGGTTTGCTCAGTTGCTTACAGCACAGCCTTGTGACACCAAGTTCAAAGGTTCAGTTCCCTATACCAGCCAGCTAACAACAACAACAACAACAAAGTGCCGTCAATCGCACATAACTGCAAACTTTGCCTCTTGTGTGTCTCAGCCTGTAGTCTGTCGTGTCATATGTGAGAATGTTATCCACTATGGGCTGTAGTGGAAAAATGTTGAGGACTGTTCTTCTAGATATTGGTTTCCATGACTACTGCTGGTATATACTTCACTATTTCAAGAAGTATCTGCCAATTTCTACCCTTTTTTAACTATTATAAAATGGGACTTCAAACATATATAACCGTTTTCCCTCAACTCTCTAAGTCAGACAAATTTTTAACTAACACAAACAAGAAGAAAAGCATTTACTCTTTTGAGGCTGCTGATAAGGGAGTCTCTTAAGTCTTCCTTGATCTTTGTGAATCATATCACTGCTGTATTTTGTGTTTCCAGATATTCTTGGAGAACTTGGAACATGAAGACACTTTTGTATATCTGTCTGCGATTCAAGGTAAGTTAGTCTTGATTAAAGGACTTTGAGTCTGTGGACCAAAGATTATATCATGTTTGTTAGCACAAAATCTCTCAAGTCAAAGAACCACAAGATTGCTGGTCACTTTGTCCATCTTCCTGTCCCCTAGCTAGGACACTTTAAGTAATCATAATACTATTCCTGGAAAGTTCCCAAAGGGCCTTTTTAGAGCTGTAGTGTCTTATAATGATGAGGAAGTTTTTATTTATGTTTACTTACCATTCTATAGATTAAATACCATTTCCTCTAATTCAAGTAGGTAAAGAATGGTTCACACATGAACTCTTATTATGTTAACCTTTTATGTTATTTGACTACTTTAAGTATGTACCTTTGCTCTCTAAGCTAAAAGAATCTCAGGGTATTTAATATTTTATCAAAAATTGTTTGCAATAATTTTATTTCTCTTCTATGATTCTTTGTTGTTCTCCACATCTCTATTAATTTGTGGACTCCAAATTTAGAAAGGGTGTAGAGAGTTAGGCACCCTTCCCAAAAGAGTGAGAAGCAGACATGATGAGAAGGTCAGAGTTAACTCACAGTTTCTCTTGGCTCTGTCAATGTAGAATAGGTGTCAAGAGCCGGGGCTCTGAAGCAGATCACCTGGGTGTACCTGCCCATTGTCCAGCTTCTCAACTGTATGGACTTTGGCAAATTACTTAATCCCTCTGGGTTTCAATTTCTTAACTATGAAAAGGGAACTAAGTGGGAAACTAAAATGGAACAGCTACTTTGGAAAACAGCCTGTGTATTAGTCCATTTTTGTGTTATAACAGAATACCTGAGATTGGGTAATTTATAAGAAAAAAGGTTTATTTGCATCATGATTCTGGCACAGCTGCATCTGGTGTGGGCCTCAGGCTGCTTCTCCTCATGGTAGAAAACGGCAGGGCAGCCAGCGAATGCAAGGAGATCACATGGCGAGAGGAAGCAAGAAAGAGAAGGAGGGGAGCTGCCAGCCTACTTTAAACAACCAGCTCTTGAGGGAACTAATAGAAGGAGAAGTCACTCACTACCCCTGCCCAAGGGAGTGCATTAATCTATTCATGAGGGATCTGTCCCCATGACCCAACACTGCCGCATTGGGGATCAGATTTCAGCATGAGCTTTGGGGTGACAAAGGCTGGGGAGACAAACACATCCAAACTGTAGCATTTTGCCCCTGGCCCCCCAAAACTCATGTCTCTCTCACATACAAAATACAATCATTCCATCCCAATAGTCCCAAAAGTCTTAGCTTGTTCTAGCACAGACTGAAAAGTCCAAAGTCTCATCTGAGACCAAAGGCAAAAAAGATTTCTTCCAGCTGTGAACCTGTAAAAATCAAACACAAATTATCTACTTCTAATATATAATGATGGGAGGGGGGGAGGAACCGGTAAAGGGGCATGAAAATCAACTACAATGTATATTGAGAAGTAAAATAAAAATAAATAAATAAAAATACATACATACATACATATATATATAATGGTAGAACTGACATTTGGGTACACATTCCCAAACTTACATCTCAATAAAGCTGCTGCCAAAAAATAAAATAAAATAAAATTTAATAAGAGGGGAGAGTGCTGAAACTGTCAGAGCCTAGGAGGTATGATGACTAAATGTAACGTGGCAGATGGGATCCTGGAACAGAAAAAGGACGTTAGGGAAAAACTAAGGAAATCTGAATAAATTATGGATTTTAGTTGATAACGAAGTGTCAATATTAGTTCATTAATTGTTACAAATGTACCATACTAGTGTAAGATGTTAATAATAGGGGCAACTGGGTGTGGAGTTTATGGGAACCCTTTGTACTGTCTTCTCAATAAGTATCATAAATAGTTTATAAAGGGAGGCTAATACTAGTATTAAATGAGTTAATGCATTGAAAGTGCTTAGCACGTAGTGTTTAATATATGTTAGCTATTATTATTTTAGTGTTGTTATTATCATTATCGTCATCATCATCACTGTTACTTTTGTTGGATTGCTGTGTCATAATTTGGTGATCTGTGTAACTTCTCGGATCTAAAGCTTGAATAGGCTGATTCTATCAGTTAGTTATTGCTGCTTAACAAACTACCCCAACACCCAGTGACTTAAAACACAAGTCATTTATTGTTGCTCACCTATCTGCAGACCAGCTGGGGTTCAGCAGCTCTAGGCTGGGCTCAGCTGGGCAGCTCTCCCTGTCCTTGCAGAACTGTGGGCCGGCTGCAGTGGTTCTGCTGCATGTGTTCCTGATCATCCCTGGACCAATGGCTTACCAGGGCCTGTTCTCCTCATGGTGATGCAGAAGTGTCAGAGAGCAAGACGAAACTCAAGAGGCCTGTCCAGGCCTCAGCTTGCAACAGACATCCTGCCACTTCTGTCTCATTCTTTTGGCTAGAGCAAGTCATGTGGCCCAACCCAAAAGTGAAGGAGTGGAAAAACATACTGTCCCTTTAATGGAACAAATTGCCAAGTCACATAGCAAAGGGCATGGATGCAGGAGGGGATGAAGAATTGAGGCCAGTAATGCAGTTCTTCACACTGATGTGTTCTGTTTACCTTCTAAGGGCAAAAACAAGCTTCTGGAGGAGCATAGAGGCACGTGTAGGTTCTTAGCGGCTAGTTCTTTCTGGGTATCATTTGGGTATACTCTATACAGACTTAGTATTCGAAGCTTAAGAGAGAGTGCAGAGGGAAAAGTGTACAGTGATGAAGGCCTGAGCCTTGGGAATCTTTATTTATTTAAAAAACATATATTGTGCCCCTACTACATATGAAGCACTTTAGATTAACTGTGAGTTGTTGTGACTAGCTTAAAAAGCAAAAAGAGAAATCTTCAAAGGAGACAAAATGACCACCCAAAGAGGTAAAAGGACAGCTAGGTAAGAGCAGAAACGGAAAGAATAGAGGGTTTCAAGAGAGAAAGTAAATACCTGCAGCTGAGAGGTCAAAGAGGGCAGGAATCGAAATAGGTTTGGGGGCTAGGGCTCAGGGGGCCACATGACAAGGAATAGTTCTTATGGAAATCAGGTAAATCAATGAAACAAGAACCTAAAATGCCTATAATTAACAAGTCTCAGAAAACAAGTCATCCTATGCTTTTCCCAAGAAACTGTAATACTGTCAGTTTGGGAGATGTTTTTCATTAATTTTTTTTTTTTTTAGGATTGGGTTTTTGGGAACTGTTGGCATGTCATTCTAAATGCAGTGGCATTGCTGTTTGGAATAAGCTTCTTAGCTGATTAACCCATTGAGCTCATTAGCCTCTAGGATCTGCTATAAAAATCACAACTGTTTGGTGTTATGTTTGTTTTTAGAAATTTTAATTGGTGTGCTAATCAGTTAGTAGCTAATTTGGTGATGAAGAACATGGGAGGTAGAGATGTATTTTCTGTTCTCAGCTCCCCACGATGGACAAGTTTGAACTAATTGATGTTTTGGTGTTTGTAACATGGACTTAAAAGCCAAGGCCTTAGGTGAATTTCCCATTAAGAAAGGAAAGAGCTGAATTTTCCCATGTGCATTGCCAATGTAGTTTGCACAGGCCTCAAGCACTCCAGGAACAAAGCCACTCTGGTCTCCCAGTCAGACAAGACCAGCCCGTTTTGTAAAAGTCCTGCAGTACAAGGGGTGCCTGGTTGTAGTTTGAGTAGCATTTAGTTTGGGGCACTGTGTGTGTGTGTGTGTGTGTGTGTGTGTGTGTTTAAAGTTTTCTTTTTCTAGGCTGCCTAATTACAGTGTATTTTTTGCTTAATTTATAGGTTTTCTTTTATAAATTCTCACCAACTCTGTCTACGATCTAGTCGGAGAGCAGAGGGGAATTAAATTCATTCATTCAACAGATATTTATTGATGACTGATTTGGGAAGTTCTGATATATGTATTTGTCTGTCACAACAATCTGAGAACTAAATTTCCTATGAGTTAAGTTTTAATTTTATGAAAGACTGTCTGCGTCTTTGTTTATTCCTACTCAGAAAGTGATGGTTGATTTAGTTTTCCTAGCAGCTGCTCACAGGTACTCAATGGCAGCTTCTTCAGGGAGAGAATTATATACAATGTTGCTGAGTTCAAGTTATCACCTAGAGTTTACAGATAGATGACTTATTCTTAAACAGACTTAAGTGTCTCCCTTTTGTATATTCCTTGTATATTCTTTTTTCATTGTTTTTAATCACCATCATTATTACACAAGTAATGCCTTCTCGTTTTTTAAAAAATTTCAATGCCAAAGAAGTATATAAGGTAAAAAGTCAAAGTCTTTCTCTTTTCTAGTACAGGAGTTAAAGTATGTCCTTGAGAGTTCCATAATGTATATTAGATGTTTGGGGCATTTTTCACATTTCAGGTTTGAAATAGATGTTTAACAATGAATGTGATAATAAGTGATATTCTTCAATAAGATATTATAGCCAGATCATTTATCCTACTGTAGATCTCTGCTCATGTGTCCTTTCACTCACTTTGAGTTATTTAAAGGACATTTTGAAAGCAACAGCATTTCAGGGATTGAAGTGATCCTTCTCAGTGGATCTTTGGGTAAAACTGCCAGGCTCATTTTTTAAAAAAGTGAAACCACCTAGGCTGTGAGCCAAGCATGGGAGGTGAAAGTATGCCAGTGTGTGTAGAGTGAAGAGAAGCTAGACTTCTTCACATGCCCAAACAAATCACACCATCTCTTCCACCCTCTTCCTTTCAGAAAAGAGTTTTCATTTCTGGCAAAATTGCCAAGGAAAGGGAAGGCAAAAGGCCCGGAAGGGGGAAGGTAGATACAAGATGAAATTGTTTTTACAGAGTTTCAAACTGAGCAAGATTACAAGTCTTAACTTATCAGGGACTGAACTCTCTATCTCATTCTCAGATTTCTACCTCAGAAAAGTAAGTTGAGAATCTATTAACTGAAAATAATTCTATGCCTTGAAGGATCATCTAATTGGATCTGGCATTGAAATTTGGAATGCAGTCCTGTGAAGTTTATCATCTCTGTTAATGTCCTTGAAATGGGAAGATTTCTTTTATGTCCTGACCTGGTTTCTGTACCACCTAATTAACAAATGAGCGTTTAGCGAATGTCTCTCATATATGCTATCTCAGTAAATTTCTTTCTTTTTTTTTTTGGTGGCTGGTTGGTATGGGAATCTGAACCCTTGACCTTGGTGTTATAAAAGCACGCTCTAACCAGCTGAGCTAACTGGCCACCCTATCTCAATAAATTCTTGAAATAGTTCTGGGAAGTAGATATTATCCTCATTTTGTTAACTAATTGTTTAAGATATAATTTACCTACCTCAGATTCACCCAATTAAAATGTGCATGTCAATGGTTTTTAGTATATTTAAAGAGTTGTGCAGCCATCACCACTATCTAATTTTAGAACATTTTCATTATTCCACACGCATTGTCAGTCATTTTCCATTCCTTATCTTCCCCACACCCCAACCCCAGCCCCTGGCAACCGCTGATCTACTGTTTGTCTCTGGACATTTCATATAAATGGAATCAGACAAGATATGGTCTTTCTGTTTGTCTCCTTTCACTTTAGCATAATGTTTTTGAGGTTCATCCATGTTTTAGCATGGACCAGTACTTCATTCCTTTTATGACTGAATGATATACCATTGTATTGATTAGCCACATTTTGTTTATCCATTCATCAGTTGATCGACAGTTGGGCTATTTCCACTTTTTGGCTCTTATGAATAATGTGACTAAAAGCATTTGTGTACAAGTTTTTGTGTGGACACCTGTTTTTATTTCTCCTGGGTATACATGAAGAATTGCTAGGTCATGTAGTAAGTCTATGTTTAGCCTTTTTTTTTTTTAAATGACCGGTAAGGGGATCTCAACCCTTGCCTTGGTGTTGTCAGCACCACGCTCTCTCAAGTGAGCCAACCAGCCATCCCTATATAGGATCCAAACCCGTGGTCTTGGTGTTATCAGCACCGCACTCTCCCAAGTGAGCCACGGGCCGGCCCTATGTTTCGCCCTATGTTTCACCTTTTGAGAAACTGCCAGACTATTTTCCAGAGCAGCTATACCATTTCACATTTCTACCTGCAAGGTATGAGGGTTCCGATTTCTCCACATCCTTGCCATTACTTAGTATTATCTGTCTTTTTTATTATAGCTATCCTAGTGAGTGTGAAGTGGTATCTCTTCCCTCCCCAGTCTCTAATTGTGATTTTGATTTGCATTTCTCTAATGACTGATGATGTTGAACATTTTTTATGAGCTTATTGCCATTTGTAAATCTTTAGAGAAATGTCTATCCCATTCTTTGCCCGTGTTTTAATTGGGTTATTTGTCTTTTTATTATTGAGTTATGACAGTTCTTTTTATGAGGGTACTTCAAAAAGTTTGTGGAAAAATTAAAAGATAATACGAATCTTTCCATGGACTTTTAGAAGACTCCTCATATATTCTGGAGACAACTCCTTTATCAAATATATGATTTGCTGATATTTTCTGCCATCCTGTGGATTGGCTTTTCTCTTACGTAATTGGTGTTGGAGCACAAAAGTTTTTACTTTTGATGCAGTCTAAATGATCAGTTTCCTGATTGCTTGCACTTTTGATTTCATTCATTAAGAAATCATTGCCTATTCCAAAATAATGTTTATTTCTGTGTTTTCTTCTAAGAATTTGATAGGTTTAGCTCTTACTTTTAGGTCTGTGATCCATTTTGAGTTAATTTGGGGGTACGAGATATGATATCCCCATTTTATAGCTAATGAATCTGAAACTTTGGTAGGTTAAGTCCCTTTTCCAAGATTATATAGCAAGTAATTTGAACCTTCTTCTTGGCCTTCAAAGCCTATTTTTTCCCCTCTGGTATATTAGGTTACTTCTGTAGAACTGTTCAAATAATGGTAGAAGTTGTCCTATTGTATTTTTAAAAATAAAATAGATATTATGATTATGATATCAATGATATTTATAAAAGTTGAATAATGCTTAATCATGTAGAAAGCTTTGATTCTGTCAATAATCCTGAAATATAATAAGAACAGATTTTATAATGCTTCTTTTATAAATGAAGAATTGACTTGCCTACAGTGACAAAAGTTGGGAGAGTGGTGGAGCTGGTACCAAACTCATGTTGCAGGGGTTCCTAGTCTCTTGTACTTTATCTTACTACAGTCCAGATAATATATATGTGATGCTTTTTCCCCCTCTTTCAAGTGAGAGATTGCATTTCAAAGCCCAAAACACTTCAGCTTCATTTTTGGAAGAATTGTCTAGTGCTTTCCTCTGTCGTTAGAAGATTGATACATTCAGATTTGCATCAGAATATTTGGCAGCTTAGTACTTTTTACCTGTAAGTAAAAAATGAACTGGCTACTTCACACAGTTAGTTAATTTCACTTTTTTGTTTGTTTGTTTTTTGTTTTTTTAACCCTTGACCTTGGTGTTATAACACCACAACCAACTGAGCTAACTGGCCAGCCCATTTTCATTTTTTAAGATTGCCTGGATAATTGCCATGTAAGAGAAATGGCAATAAGTACTATAGAAATTTCCGTTTATTGAGTGCCTATTATGAGCCAATCACAGCAACCCTGCGAATTAGGAATTATCCCCATTTTACAGATGAGGGAATTGAGGCTCAAAGAGGTTAAGTAATTGGCCCAAAGTGACACAGATATTAAGTGATAACGTCAGGATTTTAATCTAAGTCTCTCTGGCTTTAAAGACTTTGCTCTTGCCACAGGGAAAAATAATGAATCATAGTGCCCACATTGATCCTGTTCCCAAGGTGCAAGGGCTGAGTTTCCTAATGGTCCTAGGTGTGGGAGAACCAGGCCTGCCTATAGAAAATGGTTTCACTACAAATGGGGACCGTTTTATAACTGAAATATATGCTGATCTAATGCCTACTTGATTGTTGTTTTGTTTTGCTCATTTGGCAATGTGTAGAGTGTTAGTTTTTAAGCAATCTCTGTGTGTCTTTGAAACTCATCTTCACTGGTGGGCTGTGAGTATGTTACCTCACACTTCCTGCCCTTCTTCCTGCTGATGGTCATCAGTGTTTCAACACCAAGGGTATCAGCATCATTTTAGTAGCATCAGATAAGAGGCTTCAAAAATCAATCTTGGGATTTATGCAGTTTACTGAGATTGTAGATTAGGGAAATATATAGCTTTCTACTTAGAACTTTTGAGATTTGTTGTATTTCTGATGCCAATAAATGACATTTAAAAATAACTTTAAAATAATACAAATCATGAGACCATGGAGAAATCAGAACTCTCATACATTGCTGGTAGAAATGTAAAATGGTGCAGTTGCTTTGGAAAGCAGTCTGGCAGTTCTCAAAAGGGTTAAACATAGTTATCATATGACCATTATTTCCACTCCTAGGTATATACCTGTTTTAGTCTGTTTTGTGTTGCTATAACAGAATTACCTGAGACTGGGTAATTTATAAAGAAGAGAGGTCTATTTGGCTTACGATTCTGGGACAGCTGCATCTGGCACGGGCCTCAGGCTGCTTCTACTCGTGGCGGAAAAGCGGCAGGCAGCTGGTGGGTACAAGCAGATCACATGGTGAGAGAGGAAGCAAGAGAGAGAGAGGAGGTGCCAGGGTCTTTTTAAGCAACGAGCTCTCGCAGGAACTAATAGAGCGAGAACTCACTCATTAATCCCCCCTCCCCCAGGGAGAGCATTAATCCATTCATGAGGGATCCGCCCCCGCCACTCAATCAGTTTCCAACACTGCCACATTGGAGATCAAATTTCCACATCAGTTTTGGAGGGGACAACACATCCAAACTCCATCGATACCCGAGAGAAATGAAAACATATGAACATATGTCCACATAAAAACTTATATATCCACATTATTCATAATAGCCAAAAAGTATAAATAGCCTGCTGTGGATTGGATGTTCCCCTAAAGTCATTGGGGCTTGTCCCCACTGTGACTGTGTTAAGAGGGTGGGAAATCCTTTTTTTTTTGTCTTTTTCCGTGTCCGGCAATGGATTGCAACCCTCAGTGTCGCCCCCGTACCGGACCGGGACCGGCAACGGGATCGCAGCCCTCGGTGTTGCTCCCGCGCCTCGCTCAGCCAGTGAGCGGGAACCGGTCTGTATGTGGGATCCGAACCCTTGGCAGGAGCGCCGCCGCGCTTCCAAAGTGGCGCACTATAGCAGTGCGCCACCGGGCCGGCCCAAAATCCTTTTATAGTAATTGAAAGGTGGGGCCTTGAAGAGGTGATTCGATTGTGAGGACCATGCCCAAGTAAATGGATTAATCCGTTGATGGTTTAATGTTGGTCATGGGCATGGCACTGAGGTCTTTAAAAGGAAAAGGAGTGAGGAATTAGCTCTCTCTGCTTCAGCCATTTCACCATGTGATACCCTGCATTGCTGTAGAGTTAACAGCAAGAAAAGGCCTTTACCAGATGTGTTTCCTAGACTTTGGACCCCAGCTTCCAAAACTGTAAGCAATAAATATTGTTTCTTTACAGATTATCCAGTTCCAGGTATTTTGTTATAAGCAATAGAAATGGACTAATACACAACCTAAATGTCTATCACCTGATGAATAGATAAATAAAATCTGATATATCCATACAATGGAATAGTATTTGTCAAAAATGAATGACATACTGATTTATTCTGTAATATGGATGAACCTGGAAAACATGGTAAATGAAAGAAGCCAGACACAAAAGGTCACAAATTGTATGATTCCATTTATAGGAAATGTCCAGAATAGGCAAATTTATAGATAATAGAAAGTAGAATAGTGGTTGCTCAGAGGATGGGGGGATGGAGGAATGGGAAGTGACTGATAATGGATATGAGGTTTCTTTTTGAGGAGATGAAGGTGTTTTGGAATCAGATAGTGATGATAATAATGATAGTTGTACAACCTTGTAAATATACCAACAATAACTGAATTATACACTTTAAAAATAAACTTAATATTCACAACATTACTTTTTCATGGAGCTCTTAGGACTATGAAGGATGGATGGGAAGGATTTAGACGTGTGGAGATGGGGTGAGGGGATTGAGGCTGAAGGAAAAGCAAAGGTAGGAGAGCGAGCAGTTGAAATTGTTAGTGGAGCAAAGTGGGCATGAAAGTGAGCAGTGGGGTTGAGCTGGAATGTGGAAGCTGTTGGAATGCCAGGACAGGGCATCTGGGCTTTTCTGTGTGGGCTCCAGGGAGACTTTGTTGCTGCCAGCGCACCAGTCATGTCTTGATGATGGGCTTCCTGAGTGTGATAGTATCATGCCTGTTGATGGTTATTACTGTATTTCCTTTGCTGTTATTTTTAATCATGATTTATTAAGTACCACCTATATATCAAATGTAATTTACATTATTTCACTTACTCCTCACCCCCAACCCTGTGAGAATCAGTATCTTTATCTCCCCATTTTTCATACAGAGTAGACAGAGAAACCAAGGCTCAGAGATTGTTGCTTGGCCAATCAGTAAGTGATAGAGTCTGCATTTGGCTCCAAAGGCAAGACCCTTATTTCAGTTTGTACTCCCCTCCTCCCTCCATTTCATTTTCTCACCTTTCTCAAATCATCATGGTCTCTGCTCTTGCAGTCAGTAAAAGTAAGCCATGGAACCAGTGGATCTTGGCATTTTCAGCTAAGCAAGTAAATACTTCGTTTCATGGTTTCCAGGGCTCATTTCAAATTCTTTACCTCCTATTCATGTAGACTAGCTGTCACAAAGACAGAATTCACTACCACGAAGGCAATTGTGAGATACCTTGGGGTAAAGAGTCAGTTGCTTAAATGTGTCCTTTACAAGCTATCAAGAATGTGTAAGTACCTTTCCTGCAGAACAGCTATTTAAATTTTGTCCCGGAGCCACCTTTCTTTAGTAAAGTTGGAATTTGATGGCAAGTTGAAGAGGATGGAGTAGTGAGAGAGCTATGAATAAAATAGCCAGTTCCGCTTTAGACTTATCTTTAAGTAAAGCATCCTGTACGCTAAGGAATCCATCCCTTTTACTGGAGCTATGTTGAGGTGACAGCTGGAGGGGTACCCTGCTCTTGCTTTTTCCACCCAAACTAAACAGCAAGCAGCCTACATTTCAAATACAAATTAAAATTCGTAATCTCACCAGATGTGATTAAGATGATCCTTGAAGCTGTTCAACACACTTAATAAGCCCAATTATGTTTTTATTAACCCTGACATAGTTCCTTTTGTTGCTGAATCATAAGTTTAACATTTTTAACTGGATGAAGCATCAATTCTCCCTCTCCAGTCACATCAAGATCTTGGGCAGTGGTGGAAGAGAACACTTCCATACAGTGGTGTCTGTACAGTTTTGGTAGCTCATTTTTAGATTTTTACATTAGGCTTTTATACTTGATTTTGCTTCCTGACCTTGTAGTATCTCTACTGTCCCTGAGGAGGCTTGAATGAGCCTCAGGGAATGGATCACAGACATGGAGCTAGCAAAGACCTAATTAGGTCATCTCCCCCATCCACCTGCAGGGCATGATTACTAAGGTTTTCTTTCTTATGAGAAGTCTGTTTTAGAAGCACTTTTATACTTTGTGTCCAACTTTTGTTTCCCATTATTAATAACCTGACTTTAGATAGGGACAAAAAGAGAATAGTAAAATACTATCTTTGGCCATTTTTTTTTTTTCATAATGGTTTAAAATGTTCATTCATTCAACAAATATTTATCAAGTACTACTAAGTTCGAGGGCACTATGCTAGGTACATTGCTGAGAAAAGCAGTCATGCCCTGCCTTCATGCAGTTTACAGTTGGAAGAGGGCAAATTTTAGTTACACAAACAAACATGAAATGTGGGTTTGACAGGTGCTCTAAAGAAAAGGTACACAGTGCTACAGAGTCTGTTTTAGAGATATTTTACCTGCCAGAGAGGGGAAAGAGGTGGTGACCCATCAGCTGAGATCTGGTGGGTGATTAGGAATTAACCTAGTAAAGAGGGGAGGGAAAGGTGTTCCAGACTGCAGAACAGCAAAGCAGCAGGATCGTGGCCGGGAGGAGCATGCAGACAGGAAGGACTGCATGAATGCTTGCGTTCTCCAGAACACAGTGACAAAGGGGTGGGCTGAGTGGGCTTGGAGCACACTAAGGTGGCTCTGCTTTTCTCTTTCCCTGAGTCCTCTCTAAAGATTTCATGTAAAAAACAAGGTTCTGCTGCTTAAAAAAAAAAAAAGGATTTGAAAAATCACTGTGTTAGGCCATCAACCTGCCTAGCAAGGAAGTTTTATACCACTTGTCATATGTCATGCCTCACAAACCCCTTCATCGCCTTCTCCTCACCACTGACAGAGAATGCTGTCTCTCTTTAAAGCCTATTTTCATGAAATGCAATGAGAATGTTTGGAAATCTGTACAAATCTCTCAACTTAGTTGTCTGACACATAGCCCTTAACCATTACAGTAAGCATTCTAACAGCACATGAAAAAGATAAAAACCATATGGAGTTATTTTAGGCCAGTGGTTTTCAAATAATTTTTTAGCCATAGAACCTATTTTCAGAAGAGATCTAACAGGAAGGCATAAAAAACTCAGGTGATTTTTATTTTCTTTTTCGTTCCTTTTCACTTACATTTTTCATATTTTCTAGTATAAACATGTATTGCTTTTATAATCAGAAGAGAATGTTTTTAAAATTATATGGCTGTTTAGGGAAACTGAACTGTTTCATGACAAGGTTCAGGGGCTAGTACAGATTGGAACAGATGGCCCCCACTGTTGTAGTACCCCCTGTTGACCTTTTCACAACTAGGGATTACTAAAGCACAGAGTGACCATGGCTTTTCTCCATGAAATAATATGATGACAGCAGAAACCTTACTAACAAACAGATGTTTTTCCCAAGTGGAGCTTTTCTTAATGAAATGGTTGCTTAGAAACCAGACCATAATAATAACTTCTATATTTAGTTTGTAGAGTGATTCAGTTTGCAAAATTATTGTCAGAGAATACTAATTAGATAAAATTGAGCATATCCATTATTTCTTGTCCTGCAATTCAGCAACCAAATGGTTAAATTAGCAGCAAAATTTCATCCAGGATGTGCCTATCCAGTTGCCATTTAGAACAGGGGACATACAAGGAAAATGACAGCTCATAGGGCAACCCTGCTGGAAGCTTAGCTGTGATTTTGCAATGGCACAGTGGTGTTTGATCTTTCATGAATATGTGTTAGAAACTGTTACATGTAACACTTATTAGGTTGCTGAGAGGATCAGTTAGGCCAGTGGGTCAAGAATTGAACATGAAAATGTAAAAATAAATTCAATTCAAATTAAGCCCAGTGAGACAACACTAAAGGAAGGACTCAGGAGTGAAGATACTTGTTAAGGATGACAGAATTTATAAATGGAAAATCTGATATACTGATTATTACTAACAAAAAAGAAATCTTAACATGCACAATATTTGTCAGGTCAACTAAAACATTAAATCTTAAGTTCAAACTATACAAAATCTAGAATAAAATAGATTTCTGTCTTCCATTCCCAGTGATGATGCAATAGCTCAGCTGAAAACAACTATCATACAGGGTAACTTATTGGAAACACTTTAAAAGCATTAAAGAGCTAACAAAGAAATTACCAAGCCAATGTCTTAGGAGAAAACCAGAACTCTAAGAGGTAAACTGAGCACAAGAACCTGCATTTACCCCGAGGGCATTTGCTTCACATTAAGCTGTGGATTTCACACCTTGAAAGGCAAGTTGCAGAAATGAAAGCCCAGACCCAACTTGAAGTGGAGAGTCTAATAGAAAACCCTTCAACATTAAGCTTACACCCCAAAGGAATACAAGTACACCTTCAGGTGAATCTGAAGTAAAAATGCTACCCTTCACCTCAACCCTGGGGACTGGGAGTAGAGTTGTCTTGGCACTAAGCTAGAGCAGGATGAAATAACAAAAGAAAACTTGTCCTGAGAGGTTGTAATTGTAGACTTGCATTATTGGGATTCAGGAAATTTCAAGCAGGGAGCTAAGAGTTAAAAATGTTTCTACAGTGGTAGTGTCTATAGATGTCCTGCAGAAACAAAAGCATATCTCCTTTGGAAGAGGGTACCTTTATCATAGACCCCCCAAAATCCCCATTATAATTTTTGGGTTTTATTTTAATTTTTAATAATTAAAAATATTTTATTGTGGTTATATATGTATATATTACAAAACATTTGCTGTTTTAGCCATTTTTTTTTTTTTTTTAAATATGACCGGTAAGGGGATCTCAACCCTTGGCTTGGTGTTGTCAGCACCACGCTCAGCCAGTGAGCAAACCGGCCATCCCTATATAGGATCCGAACCCGTGGCCTTGGTGTTATCAGCACCGCACTCTACCGAGTGAGCCACGGGCCGGCCTTAGCCATTTTTAACTGTACAATTCATAGGCATTAATTGTATCCATAATGTTGTGCAACAATCACCCCTATCTATTTCTGAAACATTTTCATCACCCCAAACAGAAAGTCTGTAACCATTAAGCAATAACTCCCCATTTTCTCCCTCCCCCATAATAATTATTAAAGACTAATAACTAACACATAATCACAAAATAACCAAACGCAAGAAAACAAGGTCCCAGAAGACTTCAAATGTTTGAATTGTCAAACACAAATTATGAAGTAACCATGCTTACTGTATTTAAAGAAATATAAAATAAGCTTGAAAATATCTTCAGGGAATAGGAAACAACAAAAAATGATCTAACAGATTTGAAAATCCAGATGAAACATTTAGAAATAAAAAGTATGGGGTGGCCAGTTAACTCAGTTGGTTAGAGTGCAGTGTTGATAACACCAAGGTCTAGGGTTTGATCCCTGTAACAGCAAGGTGCCAAAAAAAGAAGAATAACTGAAAGTAAAAACTCAGTGGATGAGTTTTGCAGCAGACATCACTGAAGAGAGAATTAATGAACCAGAAAGTAGGAAGGAAGAAATTATGGAGGATGCAGCACAGAGAAACAATAGTCTCTGGATGGAGAAGTCAGAAAGGAAAGATTAATTTGATTTCCTAAAAACTTAAAACTAATTTATGTCAAAAACAATTTATGTTAATTAAAATCCAAAGCTTAATTAAAGAAAAAAGAATTTACAACAAAAAGGACAAGCATAAATCTACAGAGACAGAAAATAGATATGTGGTTGCCAAGAGCTATAGAGTTTGGGCAGAAAAAGGAAAATGACTGCTGATGTGGGAGGTTTCTTTTTGGAGTGATGAAAATGTTCTGGAATTAGATAGTGGTGATGGTTGCACAAATTTGTGAATGTACTAAAAACTACTGAATTGTATACACATTAAAAGGGTGAATTTTATGGTATGTGAATTATATCTCAATAAACCAGCTTTTTTGAAAAAGGACAAGCAGTTAATGCCTTTACTACTTAAAGAGCTCATAGAGATTAGTAAGAAAAATATCAATAGATAGTGGATAAAAACCATAAATAGACAATTCATGGTAGAGAAGTTTAAACAAATAATAAAATTTGGGGAAAACATTTAACTTTTCTAATGAGCAAAGAAATGAAGATTAAAATAAAAATGAAATACAATTTTTCATGCCATTTCAAAAAGCAGATTTTTGGGTTTTTTTAACGGGAATATCCAATGCTGGCCAAGTATAGTGAAACAGGCACATTTGAGCACTCTTCATAAGAAATTTAATTGAAACATTTTTGGAATTCAGCTTTGAAAATATTTGTGCCCTTGGGGACAGTTATTTCTCTTTGGGGATTCTACCGTAAGGATATAAATGGGAGATGGATGCCTATAGTAGTTCTAACAAAGACTATGAAATCTTCCCACACTGAATAATTATGCAAATGGCTCTCGGTTTCAGGGGCAGCTCTCTGCTGAAGAACATTCTGCTTTTTGCAACATAGCTCACTTGTCTCCAGGAAGCCCCACCTCCATCCTACACCTTTCTTTTACTCCCCTCTCCCTGTGTGTGCCCTCATCACACTCAACATGCAATATTAACCACACTGTCTTGTCATCATTGGCTAAGTTGTCCCTTCTCTCTAGACAGGCACTGTCCTACTACATTTGTATTACCTAGTAACAGTACCTGGCACATAGTAGGCACTCTATAAAGATGTGAATGCATGAAAGAAGTCTTTCCGTTGCCTGTATTCTAAAGCTGTTTTTCACACTTTATGAGTTTTGCCATAGCTGCAAATTACTTGTATATACTCTTATGTAAGTATTTAGGTTTTATTAAATTGTCCCCTTTCCCCCTATTTTTAACTAAAGTAAATTTTAAAAGAAATTCTTTATATTTCTACCATCCCAAGTAATAATATTGCTATTAAAGGTTTAAATTTTATCATTGGACCGCCTTGAATTATCTCGTGTAAAAGCCAGGCCAACTGGGGGAATATACCCCTTTCATTCCCCATAAAAAAGAAGACTGTTCAAATAAAACAAAGCTGTCTATAATAGAAACAGTATGTGTGTGTATATTTATTCAAAGAATGCTCTGTGAAAGGGGGCATCAAAATGTTTATGTTGGGCCGGCCCGGTGGCGCACTGCTACAGTGCGCCGCTTGGGAAGCGTGGCGGCGCTCCCGCCGAGGGTTCGGATCCCACATGTAGACCGGCCGCTCACTGGCTGAGCGAGGTGCAGGAGCAACACCGAGGGTTGCGATCCCGTGGCCGGTCCCGGTCCGGTACGGGCGCGACACTGAGGGTTGCGATCCGTTGCCGGTCACGAAAAAAGACAAAAAAGGAAAAAAAAAAAAAAAAGTTTATGTTGATTTCAGATTTCAGGTGATTTTTTTTTTTTGGCGGCTGACTGTTAAGGCAAACTGAACCCTTGACCTTGGTGTTACAGGTCTGTGTTCTAACCAGCTGAGCTAACCAGCCAGCCTTGGTGATTTTTTTAAAAACAGCTTTATTGAGATATAATTCACACACCATCCAATATACCCCTCGTAAGTGTATAATACAGTGACTTCTAATGTATTCACAGAGTTGTGTATCCATCGCCACTATCAATTTTAGAAAACCCTAAAAGGAACCTGTTGTACTTAGTCTCCACTCCTCTATCCTTCCATATCTCCCACAGATGATTTTTATTTTTCTTTCTTCTGTATACTTTTCTGTAGTATTTGAATCTTTTACACTGATCATGTTTTATTTATATCATCAGGAAAAAAAACAACAGTCAAGTTCTTTTGATTTTGGAAGCAAAGTTTTTAAAGGCTTCTCCTTTGTCCTCTATGTATAGGTGCCCTGTTATAACTCACTACTTAGCACAAGGTTTTAACCTAAGGGGTTAAAGTCAGGTTAACCCATGTGTGGACCCTTGGAGGGTCCCTGACTAGGTCTGCTGACTCCCTCGAATTACAGACAGAGTATGTGCATTTTTCAGAAGAGAAAGGGCTCTTTGAGGGATTTTGTAGTAGCTCCATTTGGTTTCTGGGTAACACTACAGTTTTAAGTCCTACATGTATGTCATGATTGCTAATTTCACAACTATCACTTTGCTAGGGCTAGCCTGGAGCGTCTTTCATAAAGACGCTCAATCATCTCATCAGGACATCTGCTAGGCTTAATTAAGGAGAAAAGAATTTAGGAAGAATTTATACCTTGCCTTGTCAGTGGCTGGTGAGCCAGGCACAGGGCACGTCTCCTAGCCCACCAAGCTTTCCTCAAGACACTGGAGGATGGGAGAGATCAGCCCTGTCTTGCTAGAGCATTAGGCCAAGTGACAACTCCCTTGGGGAGTCTCTGGCTTTCTCTGAACTAGTGAGAACCTGACACATCAGTCAGCTTTGCTGATTCTACAGCTTCTCTTAGGCTTAAGTTGAAATACCAGTAGAAGACTTAGAGAAAAAATGAAACTCCTGCTACTAGGACTACATATCTTGGGATTTTTATAAGTAAAGGGTGTTTTATTTTCTTACCTAGATTCAGCTTTTCGAGCTCTTTTACCTGCCCGTAATCCTGCTGACTGGGCCAATTGTCAAGCTGGGGCTGGGTCTGGAGCTCACAGACCCCTGAAGTCCATTGTCCAGACTGGATCACAAAGCCTTCACACATCAGGCTGAGTCACCAGACCCCTCATACACTGATCTGTGAGCTAGGTATCCGGTAAACAGGTCCTTGGAAGCCATAGGTTCGAGAGCATGGCCATGTGGAGCAGATGCCCAAGGCAGATGCCAGCCAAGTCCTGCTGCCCTGCATGCATACTAACTTCACCCACCCACACAATTTGCTTACAAAGAATGAGCTGCACCACCCCCAACCAGATGGGTGGGCAGGCGAGGGGGCCTGATTAAATTACTCTATTTTCTCAACACAGCTAAAAGAGAATTGCTTATTATTTTGTTGGATATCAGAAACCCCTCTTTTCATCAGTAAATGTTTGTTTGTTTGTTTGTTTGATAGCATAAAGAGAATGTTGATGTGCTTTTTCATTCTTTAAAAGCTACATAAAGTGAATTAAATGAATGACATATTGCTTCTTTAGTTCTCACTCATGAGCAGCTGAAATGTAAGTTTCTGTGAATGCTTAGGGCAGTGATTACTTTCAAAGCAGCGCTAATTGCTGTTTTCTTTCCCTTCCTTCCTTCCTTCTGCCTTCAGTCACTATTAGGGCAGCTTTGTTCTTATTTTTGTACATACAGCAGAACCCTTGATCATCATGGTGTTCTTGAGACACAGCTTTCCTGACCTCTGCTCTCTTACTCCTTCCCCTCTAGAATCATCTATAGGTGTTTGATAGAGGCAGCCTTGAAAAGGTGGACTGTAAGCTTTTCAGAGCTATTTTGGATTTTATTTTATTTATTTGGGGATTGTAGAAGAGGTAAGAGATTTATGGGGCTCGCAGTAGCCCATAGAGACGTGGAATTGGAGGTGTTTGAGAGTCACTGGTTAAAAAACTGAAAGTCATTAAATCTAAGTTTTCCGTTTCCTTTTTGTGTGGCTTTTCTGGCATTACTAATGTTGGCAGCATCTCAAGTTAGAATCATTCGTGAATTTCATTAACATTACTATCTCCCTCTTCCACATGCTAAGTAATGATACCAACTAGGAACAAAACATTCCCTGTGAAGCCCAGCTAGACCCAGTGGAGGATGCCAGCCATTCACGTGGGTTGCAGAGTACAGACTGCCTGACCTTACTCTGACCTTGGAAGCCATCTGAAAGTACATTTTATGGAACAAGGCTGATCTCACATACTTAAAAATGTAAACTTTGCTCTCTTTAGGGTTAGAGTTTGCTAATTTTGGGAGGGAATTATTTTCTCCTAGGCACTGCTTCTAGGTGGGCCATAGCGTAGCAGAGTGGTTGAGTGTGCAGGTTTGTAATTCTGCACTGCTACATGGCAGCTCTGTGATTTGGGGCCATCTTTCTTACCTCTCTGTTCCTCAACTCTGTTCCTTAACTTCTTCCTGAAAGAATAATAATAGTACCTATTTCAAAAAATTGTTGAGAACATTAAATGGATGAATGCATGTAAAGTGCTTAGGGCAGTGCCTGGCATGTGGTAACACTCAGTAAGTGTTAGTGTCTTTGCTCTTATGTTCTTATTTATTAATAATATTTCATGATCCAAATGGCTTCCAATTAAGTATGGTGTCAGTACATATAGATTATTCACTTGTTTTAGTTTTTTGCCTACAAAATGGGGATTAGAAAACAACTTAAGCAAATATGAGAGGTATCCAAAAAGTTCATGGAAAGATTGTATTATCTTTTAATTCTATTTTTCATGAATTTTTTGAAGTTCCCTCATATATTGGCATTATTTTAGTACTTGAATATACTCGTATTATTTGGATACTGATTTAAAGAAGTAGATGTTAGGTACAGTTCTTAAAATTCTTCAGCCATTAGCCACCACAGCTCATTAGTCCAACCCTGTTTTTTCCTCAGGCCTGAGTAACACTCAGTCATCCTGAATCTTTATAAATTTGTTGGGGCCTATCCACAGTTAACACAACTTTGGAGGTTTAGAGAAATTAAACATCAAATTGGCATGCTAGACATTATCATTTACTCTAATTACAAAGACACCCAGCTATTCAGCTGAATTCCCCATACTTCCTTGATTTAATAATCAACTTCCCCAGTTTGTGCAACTTCCTGGATTCTTACAACTGAAATTATTGTTAGTTTCCGTCCTAGTGAGAGGTCTCAAATGTAACAACTGAAGTATCCTGCTAAATGGTAGTATTTTCCTTCTCTTCAGCATTCTACCTCTCTTGTCTTTGTGACTTAGAGCTGCAAGACTGGACGATCACAGAGTGGTTATTATTTTTGTAAACAGAAGGAAAATATTTTGTGCCTGACCACTTATCTTAACCATCATTCATTATTCTTTTGAACTAGAGCTTCGTCTACAGTTTAGTATACATTTTCTCATCTTATTTCTAGTTTTTTAAGTGGTTTTATTTTTATTAATTACTTTGAACCTAGTTATTAGAGTCAAAAAGCCTGGTCCCCACCCTACTTCTTACTCTCCCTTCTAATCTCCCGATATTACCATTTTCACACACACCCCTCTTAAAAGTAGTTTCTTTTAATAATTACATCTCCATTTCTAGATAAAATACTTATACAGCTCTCTCTTGATTTAAAATCTTTTGGACATGATCTACTCATTTTTTATATGTTAGATACAGATTTAGTCACATGTGCTGGTACACACACACTCAGAACCCTTCTCCTGCCATCTTCCCATCACAATTTTTGGCTACATCATTGGGCAGTGTTTACTGCTGACTATGTGGATATTATTCATTGCTGAGCTTAGCTCAGTGATCAGACTTCCTTGTGCATTTGCTTAGTTTTCTATGTACTTATTGCTAAAATTCTCCAAATGATCCAACTGCTCTGTCAAACATGTACATTATTTTGTTCCATCTTTATTCTGTTTACCCAGACTTCAGCCTTTGACACCTATCCCATTTTTTTTTTTTTCTTGTTTGTGGGCTTATGCCTTTTTTACTTGTTAACTGTCACTGTAGTGGTATTTTAGGAGGAAGAGAATACAAATGTTTGTGGTCATTCTACTACATTTGATTGCAAATTCTTTTTACATTTTCACCTTTAAAAGAGGCTGTTCGGGCCGGCCCGTGGCTCACTTGGGAGAGTGCGGTGCTGATAGCACCAGGGCCACGGGTTCGGATCCCTATATAGGGATGGCCGGTTTGCTCACTGGGTGAGCATGGTGCTGACAACACCAAGTCAAGGGTTAAGATCCCCTTACCGGTCATCTTTAAAAAAAAAAAAAAAAAAGAGGCTGTTCAATTTTTAAAAATCATGCCCTTCTTCACAGATTTTTTAAAAATTTATTCTTTATTAATATTTTATAGGCAATACATTTACATGGTTCAAAATTCAAAAGGGACTAAAAGATACAGAATAAAAAGTCTCTCTCTCATATCTATCCCCTACTTACCCATTTTCCCTCCCTAGAAACAATCAATATCGTTAGTTTCTTGTGTATCCTTCTAGAAATATTTGATGAGTATGTATTTCCCCTTTGTACACAAATAGTTGAATTCTATTTACACTGTTCTGTATGAAAACTGCTTTTCATTTCATAATAGATATTAGAATTCGTTCCATAACAGTTCTTAAAAAGTTTCAGTTTTGTAAAGAATACATTATATTTCATTGTATGAATGACCACAATTTAACCAATCTTTCATTGATGCACATTTAATTTGTTTCCAGTCTTTTCTATTACATATAGTGCCACAGTGATGATTTTGTACATAGGTAATTTTCTACTTGTGTTAGTATGTCTACTAGGATACACTCCTAGAGTAGAATTTCTGGTTTACTGTACAATTTAGATTTTTTAATGTAATACAACATTTTCTTTCAAATGCAAGACATTCTATGAAGTGTGAAATACTTGACTTTTTTCACATTCACATCACAAATGACAAGTCATTTTCTCCCTCTTTCTGCTCTTACCCTGCAGGAGCAACCAAAACAGGTTTGGATACAAAAGGAAGCTGATACCTTGCTCTTGGCAGTGGATTTCCCTTTACGTTTAAAATGTGCTATATATTATTTTCTTCCTTTTTCTTCTATTCTAAAAACCTAAAAGGGTAGATATGAAATGTTTTCTTATAGTTTTTTTATAACAACTTTGAAGTGTACAATTCAATGGTTTTTAGTATACTGTTCACAGAATGTGTAACCATCATGACAGTCAATTTTAGAATGTTTTTATCACCCCAGAAAGAAACTCCATATTCATTAGCAGTCACTCCCCATTTCCCCACAACTCCTGCAGCCTTGGGTAATCACTAAATCTACTTTGTCTCTCTATAGAGTTGCCTATTCTGGACAATTCATGTAAAGGGAGTCATGCAATATGTGCACTTTTGTGTTTCTTATACTCTCGTTGGCAGAAAAACCTGAGAGATTCGAGTGAGTAGGTGGATTTCCCAGTTGATGTGGATATTTTGGGAGGTTGTTATCTTCCCAGGGGAAATGAGGCAGGTTAGTTTTGAAGTGGGGATGGCTCCAGAGTTTCCTGGGATAGAGCCAGTCAACAACTACATTTAGAATTAGACTGTCTTTCCTATAATGCAAGAGCACTGTGTAAAGTGAAACTACACTTAAACTACTTTTATTGCTGAAGGTCTGCAAAATCACTGAGCAGCATGCTGAAGGATCATCTTGAAGTCAACACTATTTTAATCAAATTGCATATCTGTATTTGTCATGAAAATCTTTGGGGAGGAAAAAGAAGTTATTTTACAAAGCTGACTATCTCTGTTTTATTACATGAAGTTAAATAATATTTTTTTTCATTTGAGTTAATTTGCCTATATGCTATGCTTTGCCCCAAAACACATGTCACAATACTTTCATGAACTCTGTCTAGTTTGGGCTCACCTCTACCCTCTGTATATCTTATCTGTTACACCACATCCTGAAATGCATAGTCATTTTCCTGCCATCAGAACAGAAGGAGGTATCTCTCACATGATCATTTGGTTCTTATTGCCAAAGGGATTGATGTGTCATGTTTCCTTGAAGCCTGCACTGGCCCAAAAATTACCTCATTTTCAAATTACAAAGGAATTATCAAGTGTGATGTGCCAAGGGTCATGTGAAGGTTATGGCCATGCTTGTTTCAGTGTGTCAAAGTTCAGAAAACTTTTCAAATAAGAAACAAAAACAGCCACACAAAAATTTCATCCCTTTCATTGTTATACAGTCTCAACCATTATATATGATTCTTTTCACTGCTTGGTGAGTAAGGAGGGAACTGCCCTTCCTCTCCAGGGATTTATAAACTAATAGGTGGCAACTGTATCCTAGAAGGTAAAACTTAACCAACAGTCAGAGGGCTGTTTGGCAGCAGTCTGTGGAACAGGTCAGCAGGAAAATGGACAGTTGCTAACGTACCTAGGACTGTGGGAAGTGAGGAAACCGTACTTTGCTATTGGCAATTGTTATAGGCGTTGGGAGAAAATCACCCTTGGAGACTGGTATAGAAAAAGAGAAAAAGATTTTTATTTCCAGTGGCCGGGACTGCACCAGCCAATTCAAGGTGCGGCCCTGAACCATCTTTGTTCTTGGTTTTTAAAGCTGCAAGCGCAGCAACTCGGTCAGCCGATCACCACACCAAGAGGTATTGGCCAATGCAAGCAAGCCAACAGTACATGAGCTAATTTTGCAGTTAGTGGAGCTCCTCCCGTCCCACCCCCAGTTTCCCACCTAACTTTCACACAATGGAGGGG
This sequence comes from Galeopterus variegatus, assembly GCF_000696425.1. Taxonomy (NCBI): domain Eukaryota; kingdom Metazoa; phylum Chordata; class Mammalia; order Dermoptera; family Cynocephalidae; genus Galeopterus; species Galeopterus variegatus. Next base: position 227,071 of record NW_007726129.1, on the reverse strand, counting down.
CTATCTTAAGTGGCGTTGGTCCTGCTCTTAGAAAGAGGGCATTACTTCACAATCTTTTTATGGAAGATTGGGAGAATTTAAAGCTCCCTAGTGGAGTCGAAAGTTTGGCATTATAGGAAGAGCAAAAAAAAAAAAAAAAATCTGAAAAAAAAATCATTTAATCTAAAAAAGAAACATCACATATTATACACAAGTATTGATATTCAACTCTGTACCCCACATATATGTATAATCAATTGTTTCAATTAAAAAAATTAAAGAAAAAAATGTTAGGATCCTTTGGTTGAAAAAAAAGTCAAACTAGCATACGCATAAAAGGGTGTTTATTGGCCTGTGTATCCAGAAATTCTAGTGGGTAGAAGTATGGCTGGATTGAGGATATCAAAGGATGCCATTAGGTTTCTTCCTTTTTCTAACTTGTTGCTTTGCCTCCCATGGATTTGTCACACCTTTTCCCCTGGGTGACAGTGCCACCAAAGATTACTCAAATCCCATCTCTTCTGAGCAATGAGAAGCCCTGAAAAGGGGTTAATCTCCTGGAATGCTCAAGATAGAGGCATTCTTTCCATTTGGGAAATGAACCCTGAATTGGGGTTCTCTTCCTGCATTTATTCTCCAGACTAGGAAGTTACAGGAAGAGAACATAGGTGGGGTTTTGCTAAGTACAGTTTAACAAGTTTAACAATAGAAGCTGGTAACATTCAGTGAGGTGACATTCTGTAATGCAATTAAGTCAATCTACTAACAAAAGCTTGATTTTAGCAAACATTCTCTTCTTACAGCAATTTCCCAGTATCTTTACATATCAATCAGTAACCTGTCTGTCTTTGAGCCAGCACCCTTGCTGTGTTCCAATTCTTTATCTTACAACAGAGACTATATAGCCTGGGGAAATTTTCCTGTCCTTTGCAAGGTCAATATTTGAAACTGCAAGGCTTTGGAAAACCAGGCCCTGTGAAGTACATTTGTTTTATGTATACTTCACACTAACTGTCTTGTCTTGACTCTCCTCTGTGTTAGTGCCATTTTCAGATAGCCTCGCTCTACATGGGGGCCACTGGCAGCTCCAGTTAATGACTTTGGGGATGGGGACGGGAACTTATCTTTCCTAGTAGTTCCAGTGTGGGTTCCAAGATCAAATCTCATTGCCTGTTCCTGAACCAGTTATGAAGCGGGGGGTAGGATGGCATATCCTGATTGGCCAGCCTGGGATATGAGTACACACCTAGAGAGAGAGAAAGTTAATAGTTAGCCCACTCAGACCACTTAGACTGAGAGTGGACAAGGATATTTCCCAGAGGAACACCAGAGTGTTGTTACCAGAAAAGAGTAGATGCTGTGTGCAATCACACGTCTGCCCTGTACAGAGAGGAGTCAAGAGCTCATTGGTTTTGAAGAATATGCCAGGATAATACGTTTGTAGAAGTAAGTAACTGTTCTCTGCTAAAGACTAATGAGTGAAAATAGGCATAGACAGTAGGAGGAACTTTAGTAATAGATGGGTTTCAGAAAAACTAGATATAGATCAAAGTTTTACAAAGCAAATCCCATTTTGCCACTGTTTTCCATTATTAAATCACAACTATATTCCTAAAAGGAAACAATTCCACCAGATTTCTGAGTTGGGAACTTCTCATGAAGAAGTGGTTGGGATAGCTTCAGATCTCTAATATATTCCAGGCCTTGTAAAAGTCCTATATGAGTGATACAGTGCCTGCCAGAATTGTAGGTATCACCTACCAATTCCCTTTTCTTTGGGGGCTTTTTTGTAGCTTAGAAGTTGTTTCCTTTCTCTCCCTTAGTACACTATTTATTTAAGCCGTAAACATTTTTACTATCTAGAATGTTCCCTCACTCCACCTTCGACCTCCAAGGGACTTCTCCATCATTTTACATGATAGAGGGAACTACGATTACAATGTTGCATTTTGCCAACAGGGAACTGACTACTTCACATTCTGCCACAGCCTGAAACTCTTAAACGCAGAGTTTCTACTTGTATAAAATTGGAACCCACATACAGTAAAGTGTGGCTTGGGACCACATGCAGAGACTTCCCAGGCTGTTTAGAAGCAAAGAATAGGTGGGGGTGGGCAAGGTAGAAAAGAGGATGGGCAGATAGGTCCAGCCCTCAGCAGGTGCACAACTCACCAGATGCAGCAGATGAGTGAGTGAAGAGAGAATGTGTACGTAATTTATAAGAGAATAGAATCACAACCTGTAACATAGAAAATGGTAGGTAGACTTTGCTTGAAAGATTGTCCATGTAAGCAGGAGTGTCTAGCTACATGACCATGCTAGTCGTCAGGCTCTTTTACCTGCCGGTAATCCTGCACCAACTGGGCCAATTGTTGAGCTAGGGCTGGGTCTGGAGCTCCCAGACCCCTCAAGCCCATTCACAGACTGGGTCACAAACCTTTCATACGCCAGGCTGGGTCCCCAGACCCCTTCACGCAGGTCTATGAGCTAGGTAACTGGCCAAAAGGTCCTTGGAGCCATAGGTTGGAAAGCATGGCTGCACCAGGCAGACACCCGAAGTCGTCGCCCACCTGCCTGCTTCACCAACTACTCTCACTCTCTGAAGAACACAAGAATAGCAATAAAACTAAAAAGATACATTCGTGCGCATGTGCACTAACTCCACACACACACAATTTGCTTACAGAGAATGCTGAACCACACCCAACAGGACACGAGGTGAGGGCCCTGACCAAACTATTCTATTTTCCTAACAAGGAGAATGGTAAAATCAGATGAAAAATAATTATAGATTTTTCAAGCATTTATATTACTCCCTCTCCATCCTCTTTTAATTCCTGAAATTTATATCAAGACTGTATCTTTGAGCACTTTTTAGTCATTCATTCATTCATTTAACAAATAGTTATTGAGCACCTGCCATGTGCTGGCACTCTTCTAGGCACTGGGGATACAGCAGGGAACAAAATAAAATCGTTGTAGAATTCACATTCCAAAGAGGAGAGCAGAAAATAAATAAGGGACTGTATAACATGTCAGATAATGTTAAGTGCTAAGAAGGAAAATGAAGCGGTGTGAGAGTGACTATGAGTAGTAGGGGACGGAGGCTGCCGTTGTACAGGTGATAAATGTGGTATGTGAACAGAGACATGAGGGGCATTTGGGAGCAAGCTGTGCTGCTAAGCAGAGGAGGAGCAGCTGAGGCAGGGGCAGTGAGGCAAAGCTGCCGGGCAGGAGCAGCTTGGTCTCCTCTCAGAGTAATGAGGAGGCCACAGTTGCTGGATGACAGTGAGTGAGGGAGAGCGTGATGACAGATGGAGTCAGAGAGTGAGCAAAAGCTGGTGGGGGGATGGGAGTACTCATATTCAGGGGAGACAAGAAACCAGTGAGGGGTTTGGGCAGGACAATGAAGGGGCATGACATGTTCTAAACCAGGTAGTTCTAGCTGCAATGAGGGAAAAGGGTAGAAGCAGGGAGACCAATTAGGGGATTATTGAAAAATCCAGACCAGAAATGATGGACCAGGGTGGTTGAAGTAGAGGTGATGAGGATTCTCATCCTGGATTCTGAACCCCCTATTTCCTTCTTTATTTTGTTTTGTTTTTTCTTTTTCTTCATTGTTCTTTAGAAGTATGTAAGCTCTTTACCCCCTGAATAATAGGATTTGTATTTATACAGTTTTGAGACCAGGGGCTTTATTCTGGTCCTGTCTTGGGACGTATCTCCTTCACCCCTGTAAAGCTTGCTCAATATGGGCCAGGACTCAAGTAATGATAACACTGTTGCAGGTTACACATTTAGGAAGCACTGCCATGGATGGGAGAAGGGATCAGCAAATCCTAGGAAGGGAGATTCTAGGACAGATCTTCCCTATTTCTGTTGATCAGGAAACTCAGCCATTAGCTTGGGTCTGATATTGATCGTGCCCAGTATGCTCTGAAAATGTTTCCTTGTGGAAATTGCTCTCATCACTGACAATTTTGCAGAGAGAAATTATACATTGTACTGGAATAGAGAACTACAGAAAAGTCTGGAGGCACTGCTGCTGCGTTTCAGGCTGATGTGTTGGTAGGGACAATACTAAATGAACTTTATAGTCTCAAATTGGGAGGGTCTTTAGAGGGCTTTCTATCTGGTCTCCTCCCACTGCTGAGTGAATCCCTGTCATGATATGTAGTTCCTGCTTTAAGAGTCCCTAATCCATAAATCATAGAATGTCAACGCTGGGAGTGACCTAGAGATCATATCAGGCTAAGACTAGACAAATCCAGGAGTCTGAACTCTCAGACCCATCTTCTTTCCACTCACTATGTTGTCTCTCCAAATAAAGGGCAGCCCTTGCTGGTAGAATTACAGAGGGGGATTTAAGTGTCTCTGGGTTCATCCCATCACAGAATGTCTGGGTTTATTTGCCTTTCAATCCTAGACAGTAATGAATCCTTTCTTTTTGTTTTCCATTCCAGGAGTTGCCCTGCTCTCAGATGTGTACCCTGAGAAAATCTTACTTGACCTGTTGGTTCAATATGACAGTGGCAAAGACAAGCACACGCCAGAGACCAGAATGAAAGTTGGGGAAGTCCTGATGCGAATTGTCAGGGCATTAGGTGAGTTTTCTTGTTCCATCCATCTGGAACAGTGTGGAGGAGCAATATGGCTTTGAAACTAAAGTCTGTATACCTGGAGGCTTGTTATACTAGTATGGTGAGGGCAGTTTAGGGGCTGAGATGAACTAGTCCCTGTTTAGGGATGTAGCAAATATCCAAATGCCTACTGAGAGACTGACAGCAATAGCGTCCATTTTCCTACAACTGCTTAGTCTCCTTATCCTGGAGCTTTTTTGGGCCCCGATTTTCAGTGGAGCTGGAGTGAGAAGTTTCATACTTGTTGAGCAGCAGCAAGCATGAAAAGAAGAGGAATGTTGGTAAGAAAAAGAAAAAAAAGAGGAATGTCAAGCTGGGAAGGGAGAGTATTAACTCTTATTGAATGTCTACATGTGCTAGGTTGTCAACATATATAATCTCATCCAATTTCCCAACAAGTCCTACAGGCTGTTGTTAAACCCATTTTATAGATGAGGAGACTGTGACTCAAGCACCTTCAGCAATTTGTCTAAGACTAATTCAGCTGGTAAGTGGTAGTGCTGAGAATGGAACCATCAGCTTGAAGAACATTGCTCTAGGCTATACAAGCTGAGAGGAATAGTTAAAAACATGGGCTCTAAAGTTATACTGCCTGGGTTCAAATCCTGAACTGCTTCTTATAGGCTGTGTGATCACAGGAATGTTTCTGAACCTCTTGGTTCCTCAGTGTCCTCACATATAAAATGAGGATTTTAATAGCACTTACTCTTGGGGCTCTTGTAAGGAGTAAATAAGATAATACTTAGAATAGTGTTTGGAACACAATAAGGACTCAGTACCTTTTTATTTTTGCCTAAGAGAAAGATTAAAATTTTTAAAAAGATTAAAAATTAAAGAAGATAAATGCTTTATTATTTACTATTTATTGAGTACCCTTATGGAGCTAAGAGGTGGGACACTAGGGAGCAAGGTCAAAGAAAACAATTGTTCACTCTAAAGACAGAGGTTAAATTAAGATGAACTAATGAATTTCTCCATAAGCCAGTAAGTACACTTTTGATGTTTTTGTACTGGGCCGTATAACATAGTATTGAGAGATTACTTTTTTTTACCCTGTGTTCCATTGACTTAAGGATTGACTGCCACACTGAATATCTCTAGAAGCCTTAAAATAAGGCAAACCAGTCATTCAGGTGAGGGCCAGTGGTGTGTAGTATCCATTTGAACCAGCAGCTGCCAGATTGAATTTTTTTTTTTTTTTTTTAAAGATGACCGGTAAGGGGATCTTAACCCTTGACTTGGTGTTGTCAGCACCATGCTCACCCATTGAGCTAACTGGCCATCCCTATATGGGATCCGAACCCGTGGCCTTGGTGTTATCAGTACCACACTCTCCCGAGTGAGCCACGGGCCGGCCCTGCCAGGTTGAATTTTGAGAATTAGGTTCTGTTTGGAGTCTGTATTCTCACCATGCATGTCTTATATCAGATTGTGTTACACAGTATAGCTGTCAGTGGTTAATATTTTGGTTTAAAAATAATGCCATACTGAACTGGACTGCTTTCCTTCTTTAAGTTAGATTAGCACTTCTCAGGTACTGATATATTTGTCCTTGTCTTTTTAGTAATTTCATCATATATCAACTAACATGTTACCTAAAGCAGAGAAGTGATCTCAACTTCAGTTTGGCTTGTTTGTCCATAACCTACAGTAAAACTTGAAATTTAACTCTTCACACACTAGGAGAAGATTTTGGAGAACAAACTAGAGTTTTTTCATTTGCATTAAAAGATCACATTCAATTCCTCTTTCACAAGCATTTCAGAGGATTTATAACCATAGCTATGAACTATTTCTGTGGGCATAACCCTTAATTTTCCTAATTTCTGGGTGAATGTTCTGGCTAAAGATGAACTTAAATCTCCAGCCACTTCTCCTTTCTCATCAGTGAAAGGAGAATCTGATGAGAGTGAAATTAAAAAAAATTTTTTTTCTACTCTTTGAAGAAAAACTTCTCTGTATTTGCCTTAGTCCTGAATTTGGGTCTAGAACATACCAGACAAGTGCACCATTGTAAGAAATTGTTCTGTCATAGTAGGTGTGTTAAGCTTAAAGTATCACAGGATCTAGTGCAACCTCTGACTTCTATTTGTGTGTGCCATTGGGATTGTCAGATCTGAGAACAAATGTAAACCATACATAGATGATGTCAACATAACATGAATTTTCTCTGTAACCTCTGGTAGATCTCTACTATTAGGATGATGAACACTGAAAATGCACATTTCTCGGTCTCCACTGGCTAGTCCAGCTCATTTCGTGGGGTGAGCGTGGAGGTGGGGATAAAGGGTTGAGTGGGAGAGAGGTCTTACTCCTCCTTTTATACTCATAATTAGCCCAATTTCCAAAACAGTCTTCTGGCATTTCAAAGCAAATTCCATCAATTCTCAAAGTTCTAATCTTTCTGTAGCCTACTCTTCCAAGTATCCAGTTGTAAACATAGCCTAAGCTTTAACTGCTAGTTTCTGATTTACATTACCAACTTGTCCAAGCGCATAGATGAGGTGACTTGTTTAACTTCTTTAAGTGAAATTAAAGCCAATTTTTACAATATAGTCAGTATTCTGAGTTTGCTAGTGTTGTGGAAATCCTTATGAACAGCCACTTTGTAAGGCTTCCTTAATAACTACTGCAGTTCCATTGGTCCAGGCCTTGCCCTCTCCCAGTCCCACCTCTTTGCAGCAGTGGGAGTTTAGTGGGAGAACCAGGCCTACAGGTAGGAGCCAGGGTGCGATACGCTATTGCTTCCTTTTGGCATCACTTCTAGTTCCCTAGCCACACCTGCTTGTCTTTCTGCCACTAGATAATGGTGGAAAATCAGCCAGAGCTTTTTTTCTTTTCATTTTAAAAAATTGAGGTATTACAAATATACAGTAAAGTATATAAAGTGCACTAATTTTATAGAGTATAGCTTAATGGTTCTTTAGGTATTTACCTATAACCAGATCAGTATATAGAAACTTCCAGTAACCCATGAAGTTTCCTTTTGTCTCTTCCTAGTCTGTGCCTGACCTGGAGATAAGCACTGTTCTGAATTTTTATCATTGTCAATTTATTTTGATTGTTCTTGGACCTCATTTTAATGGAGTTAAATCCCCATGTTTCTTTTTTTTTTTTTTGTCCTTTTTGAGACCAGCCGCACTGCACTCAGCCAGTGAGCGTTGTGAGTGCACCGGCCATCCCTATATAGGATCAGAACCCGCGGCGGGAGCGCTGCTGCGCTCTCAGCACCGCACTCTCCCGAGTGCACCATGGGCTCGGCCCTAAATCCCCATGTTTCCAGTAAGCTAAGAGACCTGGACACTTGAGTAGACTCAGGTCCAATTTGGGGGAGGAAGAACACTTCATAGACCATGGTGTGTACTGTACTTCCCATTGCCTGACGTCAGGAGGCCCATAATGTCTAGTTATCTCACTTTTAGTGATGTTGAGATTGATCGATGCTCTTTCCAGTAAGATACATCTATTATAAACTTCCCTGTTAACCTTCATCCTAATGGTTTTAAGTAATCATTGATGAACTTTACCTAGATCCATTATTTCATAGGAGTTACATATTTTACAGGTTAGGAAACAGAGATACAGAGAGAGCTACTAACTTGCATAATGTCACACTCCTGATTAATGATGGATCCAAAATCTGAACCCAGGCAGTCTGCTCCAGACCCATCCTCTTATCCAGTATGCCATATTACATCCTGAACAATTTCTCATGCCGTTAGGCATCTTTATTCAGTCATTAACGTGGACATTTTTCACATCCTCTATAATTTTTAATGATTTCATGATATTATATCCTTTGAATGTACCATTATTTTTCCAACTAACCAATTTATAGGTTGTTTCCTTCTTTTACTATTATAATTTACATTAAGATAAATATTCTTGTAGCCAGATATTTGTGAGGAACCATGACAATTTCCTAGGAAAAATTTCTAGAGGTAAAATTGGTTTTGTTTGTTAAAAGCATGTGTATATTTTTAAAGATATTTATTGCTAAATTGTCTTCCAGAGAGGTTGTGTTGTGCCAGTTTGTATCATCAATGTTTGAGAATATTTATTTGTCTGTAGTCTCATAAGCACTGTATATTCTGTGTATTATCGTTTTTTATAAACCTTAATGCTGTCTTGTTTTTATTTTCATCTATTCAATTGATAAGGTCAAATATTTTTCATATGTTTACTAGCTAAGCTTTTGTGTATGTGGAGGGGGTTTGTGTGTGTGTGTGAGAGAGTGTGTGCGCACGCGTGTGTGCATGAAATTTACCTGTTCTTGTCCTTTGTCCATGTTTTCATCAGGGTATTGATTTTGGGTTTGTTTGTTTGTTTTTTGGCAGCTAGCCAGTACAGGGATTGAACCCTGAGCCTTGGTGTGCTAACCAACTGAGCTAACTGGCCAGCCCTTATTTTGTCATTTAATTTATAAAAGTTTACTGTATTTGAAGATCTTGAGCCATTGACATTTATGTTTTAAATATTTTTCTCAGTTTATTGTTTATCTTTTGGTTTTGTTTATATTTTCTGTTTTGTTTTGGTTTTGAAACAGAAGTTTGTTTCTTTTTCAATGTAGCTAAATCCATCTTTTCCTTAATGGTTTCTCTTATATAGAAAGGCTTTTTCAAACAAGTTATATAAGTATAAATTTATATATTTTTATCTCTGCTTTTCAATGTAGAAAATATTGTGGAAGGATTTTGGTCTAGTCTCTTTTATTTAAGGAACTATTTGGGTCTTTTTTGTACTTGTAGAAATTTAATCTTAACACATTGTTAAATTACCAATCATTCCAAATGTTTGCCCATCTCTTTCCTCTTATATGGTCCAATGTCAATGTTGACAATAACCTGTGGACTGCAATGTCATATTGCACTTTTTAAAACTTCTTTAAAAATATAACTTATTTACTCTTTAATAATATTTTGCTGGTATTACTGTGCCCAAGATATTGAATTGGTAATTGGGACTTTACTTGGCAAATGTAATTAAAGCAAAGGGGATTAAATACATCTGTGGGGGTATTTCCTTGTGAGGTTGCCTAGAGAATTAATCTTATCTGCTATACACTACCCTCCTTTCTCACATATGCCTGATGCAATATCTTCTCTCGCTGGCAGATCTAGACAAACACTACCCGGTTCTTTGTTCCTTTAGACCAGTGGTTCTCAAATGGGGGTTGGAGGGAGAAATTTTGTTCCTGAGGGAAAATTTGGCAATGTATGCAGACATTTTTGGTTGTTTCAACTGGGATAGAGGGAGGTTGTTACTGGCCTCTAGTGGGTAGAGGTCTGGGATGCTGCTAAACATCTTGCAGTGCACAGGACAGCCCCCACAACAAAGAATGATCTGGCTCAAAATGTTGAGAGGGCCCACCCTTTTCTAGAGCCCATGTGGGCCATTCTATTTCTGCTTGATAATATCACTCAGATATGCTGGCTAAATACAGGGCTGCCTCATACAGTTATGCAGGCTGTTCACAGCTGTGTAAACTCCAAGGAGCATATGAATGTGCAGTACTCAACCTATGCAGTCATCCTGGTGGCCCTGGCTAACTAAGTTCTAGCCTATCTCACATCTTAAGTTACATTTCAGATTGGCATGTCATTGGAGAGAGTTTTTAAAAATTATTCATTCCTTTCTGTAATACATTTACAAATCCTTGCAGATCTGGGAGCATCTTCACAGGGCTAATTTCATCTATCTTATATCAATCTTATTAGAATAATTTTAATGGATAGCCTTCTGCTATTTACTGCATATAGGGATGTATCCTTTTTAGAACCTTTGAAGTGATTAGACTTGCTTCCTACCCTTTTTTGCCTTCCTTTTACCTTTAATGGGTTATGTATGAACTAAAGTATACTTTTAAATTATCCCTTGTATTTAGGGGATATTTCACATCCCTGGCTAATATTTATTTCTCATTTTAAGGGATAAGAGAGAAAATAACTGAAGTTGCTCTTTATTTGTATGTGGCTCTCATTTGAATCCCCATCTTGAATCAGAAGTCCCTGGTGGAAAAAATTTATTTCCACCTCTGCCTGTAGTAACAGCCCAACACTTTGATTTCTGACTTAGTTTCCTGATGTTGTTAAGTTCTAAATCATATAAATTCCTGGATTGTTTGGTTGCTTTTTCTTATGCCCCCAATTTTTTATCTTGAATACACTGTTTTTTTCTTAATCTCGGAGACATCAAAATTTATTGAGTAGTTACCGAATGGCAGGTTCTGTGCCTGGAGATGGAAATAGGAGCATTGAAAAAGCCACAGTCTCTTCTTGCAAGGAGCTTGTAGTTTAGTGGGAGAGGTCAACTCATACACAAATTGTCTTGGTAAGATGACCTGCTTGTGGAGGAGAGAGATCTGTGTAGGGTATTGTGGGAGCACAGAATAAATGGTCATGTCTGTCCTTTTTCTTCTCAAGATACTGCAGTTGAATGTGGCAGTGTGCTACAGAGCTATATCAGCTCCTCGTCATTATCACAACACAGCAGGTCAGTTTTTGAAAGATAGCTTTTGTATGATAATTTTCAGAGATTTTCACCTCACAGTACAGGTCTAAGTTAAGATGAAAAAGGTAGGTTGGAAGTGTGAATAATTGGATGCCAGTCTGGGAGTTTAGCATTCATAGATTTCAGCAGCAATAAGGAACAGTCAAGGGTTAGAGTTCACATATTTTAAAAGGAGAAATTTTCAGCAAAATTCAGAAGGTCAAATGAAATTCTCATTGCCAAGTCTGCCTAGGTTAGCATCAGTGCAGTTCAATTCAACAAACATTTATATGAATATAAGTTGGAAATACTAATATGGTCAGAATTGAAGGTTGACGCCCAGATTGAATAACTATATATTTTTCTTCTCTTTTTCCCTCCTCACATCAATTTTTGAGGGGTGTAACTTTAAAATGTATTCGTAGACCTTTCCCTACTCTAATTATATTAGTAATACCTGTCATTTTGGACAATTTGGAAAATATTTAAAACTATAAAAATTAATCGCCCATAAATTTACCATTCATAGGTAACCACTCTTTGTTTATAATTTGATGTGTTTCCTTCTAGTTTCTTTTCCTCAGAATTGTAATTATACTGTATTTATACTGCTTTTTTTTTTTTTTTTTTTTTTTTTTTTTTTTTTTTTTTTTTTTTTTTTTTTTTTT
>NW_007726129.1:189078-215011 GCF_000696425.1 Galeopterus variegatus | reverse complement strand
TTTTTTTTTTTTTTTTTTTTTTTTTTTTTTTTTTTTTTCTGTCTTTTGTCTTTTTCCGTGTCCGGCAACGGATCGCAACCCTCAGTGTTGCCCCCATACCGGACCAGGGACCGGCAACGGGATCGCAACCCTCGGTGTTGCTCCCGCGCCTCGCTCAGCCAGTGAGCAGGAACCGGTCTGTATGTGGGATCCGAACCCTCGGGCGGGAGCGCCGCCGCGCTTCCCAAGTGGCGCACTTATCCAGTGCGCCACCTGGCCGGCCCCTGCTTTTTTTTAACTTAACATTATTTACAAGTGCTTTTCTGTCATTAGATATTTATTGAAAATATGTCTTGGTTTTATTATAGTTAATAGCCTGAATTTACCATAATTTTATTGAATTATCTTCTAGGAAGATGATATTATTTAATTAGGTGTTTCCAGTTTCTTACCAATTACGAAGAGAGTGCTATTGATTATCTTTATACATAACTCCTTTTGGTGAATCTTTGTTTCCTTCCTTAGGATTGGTTCCTACAGGGAAAATTACAAGGTCAAAGGTATATGCATGCCTTTAAGGCTCTTGATATTTAGTGCTAAGTTGTCCTCCAGAAATGTGCACTCTAGTCAGCAGTGAATGAGACTGTTAATGTCTCACAGAGAACACTTACTCCATGGCTTCAGACTAAACTAATCCTGACCAGTCATCTCCAAAATGTGTACCTTTGCTCCCAGAAAGAATCAAGGATCCTGTCAGGGAATGTGGAAGGAGGGAGGGACTGAGGGATGGACGAATGGATGCATGACTCAGTGTGAACCCTTTGCTGCCAGAGCAACTCAGATCTGGTAGTGTCATCACGATATACAAAGAACAGCACTTAATTATTTTTAGAGGCAGAACGTAGCCTTCTAATCAGCAAGCTCAAACAAGTTCCAGTTTACTCTAGGTGAGAGACTTCTAAAAATGAGAGCAAAAATAGAAAGCCATATTCATGTTGCTCCATCTGGGGAGTTTACCTGTAGGAAAGATCAGGAATTAATATTTTGAATGAGGACTGAGGGGAGAGCATTAAATCTTGGATCTCTATGGAATATGCCCTGGGAAGTAGAATGACATCTGCAAATCCTAAAGCAAAGCAGCTTATACTTCTAAGTTGAAAGACACCTTTTCTCAGATTATTGTATATTCCAGGAAAAGGGTGGATCCTAGGGTTTAGGGTGTGTTTCTAACTCTTAAAACTAGCAAAACACCCTGATTTAAAGTGCTTTGTCAACTCTTTTCCGTATCACCCGTGTAATTTTTATATTTTAGTTTAGCAATCACTTTGCCCTCTCAGAGTTCATCCAGCAAGCCATGAGCAACCTGTGATCCCAGGTCTCTAACAGCCTGTCTAGCTCCAGGATGAGGCCCTTAATCTGATTTTAGAAAACCTGTCACCTGTCCAGAGAGGAGCAAATTCAATCCTAAATTCTGCTCTAATAACCACCTTCTTCCAGCCAGCTGTAGAAAATAAAGAAAAATTGAATAATTAAATTTGTTTAACAGGCTGGTTCCAGTTGGCTTGGCCTGGGAATTAAGATGAGGTGAGGAACTAACTACCCCCGCCAAGGGGAGGATCTTTTAAACAGATACACAATATTTTATAGTATGGATGGATGTACCACAATTTATACCATTTTTTCAACCATTCCTCTGTGGATGAACATTTTTTTTTTCCTTATGACGTAGCACTGCAGTATAAATTCTTATATATGTGTGCTAATAAAAAACATATTTTATATACAAGGATACTTCAAAAAGTTTGTGGAAAAATAGAATTAAAAGATAATACAAATCTTTCCATGAACTTTTTTCCCCCATGAACTTTTTGAAGTACATATATGTATATTTTGTATGTATGTACTTGCCAAAGTACTGGAACTTTTATTTCTGGTGGACCGATATTTGCCAAAGTGGAATTACTCGGTCAAAGGCTGTTTCTGTTTTAAATTGTTTATGTACAGACAGATCACTTCCTAAAATTGTGGGTGACATAGGGCTTTTACACCATCTGCTGTGTCTCTTGTAAAACAGAGAAAAATATCTTTTGAAAACTGTGTTTTTTAAAGTGAATGAGCTAAGAAAGTCCTCTTTTTGTATTGTTTTGTCATTTGTCTTGATTGAAGTGGGGAGGAAAGTCTTATTTTAAGAAACACAATATTAATACATTTTGCTACTAAGTAACTTAGAAGATTAGTTGAGGAATGATGAAATAAATCATATTTAGAAGTATCTTACTCATCAAAATTTTTGTAAAGGTGCAGAGTTATAATTAAATACCTCAAGGGCATTTTAATTAGGTAGTTTCCAGAAATATCTTAACTTTTAATTTCCTAATTAAAATTTTTTACTTTATGGGCTTCTTCATAATACGTGTGTTGGTTCTCCTTTGTGTAATAAATAACACCAGAACTTAGTGGCTTAAAGTATGACCCTTTATTTGTGTGGAGTTCTGGAATATGGGTAAGTCCCACCAGGGATAGGTCATATCTTCTCTACATCGTGTTGCCTGAGCTCAGCTGGTGGTTCTTCTGTGTATGTGGTATAGGCTGGGGTTACTCAGGAGTTTGCATTTAGCTGGGATCTTGACTGGGCACTCAGTGCTCCTCCACCTGGCTTTTCTCTGTCCCTATGTATAGACACTCATCATTTGATAGTCTTGCCCATATTTCTTTCTTTCTTTCTTTTTCTCTTTCTTCTTTCTCTCTTTTATCAAAATGTATTGGTTGGGCCGGCCCTGTGGCGCACTCAGGAGAGTGCGGCACTGGGAACGCAGCGATGTTCCCGCCATGGGTTCAGATCCTATATAGGAACGGATGGCTGGTGCGCTCACTGGTTGAGCACGGTGCGGGCGACACCACACCAAGGGTTGCGATCCCCTTACCGGTCACGAAAAAGACAAAAAAAAAAAAAAAAAAGTATTGGTTATACATATTAGTGAGGTAGAGTTGAATATCAATACATATATACAATGTGTGATGATCAAATCAGGGTAATTGGCATATTCATCAATATAAAACTTAATCATTTTTTTGAGATGAGGACATTTGATCTAGCCATTTGATAACATGCAGTAAATTATTGTTAATTGTAGATGCCTAACTTAACTGTATATCCAAAGAACTTATTTTTTCCTATCTGGCTGTTATATGTCCATTAACCAGCCTCTTACTATCTCCCCTCCTGCTCCCCCTTCCCACTTCTAGTAACCACAGTTCTGTTCTCTCCTTCTGAAAGTTCAACTTATAATTATTATCCTTCCTTCTTCCTTCCTTTCTCTCTCTCTCTCTCTTTTTTTTTTTTTTTTTTTTTTTGAGCTCCCACTTATGAGTAAGAGCATGTGGTGTTTCTCTTTCTGTGCCTGGCTTGTTTCACTTAGCATAATTTTCTCCAAACTCATCTGTGTTGCTGCAAATGGCAGAATTTCATTCTTTTTTATGGCTAAGTAATATTCTATTGTGTATATATACCACATTTTCTTTATCCAGTCATCCATTGATGCACATTTAGGTTTGTTCCATATCTTAGCTATTGTGAATAGAGCTGAGATAAACATGGGAGTTCAGACATCTCTTCAACATGATGATTTCTGTTCCTTTGGGTATATACCCAGTAGTGGGATTGCTGAATCATTATGGTAGTTCTACCTGTAGTTGTTTGAAAAACCTCCATTCTGTTTTCCAGAATGGCTATACTAATTTATAGTCCCACCAACAGTGTATAAGGGTTCCCTTTTCTCTTCATCCTTCTTAGCATTTATTATTTTCTGTCTTTTTGATAATAGCCAGTCTAACTGGGATAAGATGATATCTTAATGCAGTTTTGATTTACTTTTTTCTGATGATTAGTGATGTTGAGCATATTTTCATATACTTGTTGGCCATTTCTATGTCTTCTTTTGAGAAATGTCTATTCAGCTCCTTTGCCCATTTTAAAATCAGTTTTATTATTATTATTATTATCAAGTTGTTTGAGTTCCTTGTATACTCTGGGTATTAATCCCTGATCAGATGTGTAGTTTTCAAATATTTTCCCCCATTCTGTAAGTTGTTTTTATGCTCCATTGATTGTGTCATTTGTTGTGCAGAAGCTTTTCAGTTTGATATAGTCCCATTTGTTTATTTTTTCTTTTGTTGCCTGTGCTTTGGAGGTCTTATTCATAAGGCCTTTGCCCAATCCTACATCCTGAAGCATTTTCCCTATATTTTCCTATAGAAGTTTTATAGTTTCAGGTCTTATTCGTAAGGCCTTTGCCCAATCCTACATCCTGAAGCATTTTCCCTATATTTTCCTATAGAAGTTTTATAGTTTCAGGTCTTATTCGTAAGGCCTTTGCCCAATCCTACATCCTGAAGCATTTTCCCTATATTTTCCTATAGAAGTTTTATAGTTTCAGGTCTTATTCGTAAGGCCTTTGCCCAATCCTACATCCTGAAGCATTTTCCCTATATTTTCCTATAGAAGTTTTATAGTTTCAGGTCTTATATTTAAGTCTTTAATCTATTTTAAGTTGATTTTGGTATACAGTAAGTGACAGGGTTCTAGTTTCATTCTTCTACGTGTAGATATCCAGTTTTCCCAGCACCATTTATTGAAGAGGCTGTCCTTTCCCCAGTGTATGTTCTTGGCACCTTTGTTGAAGATCAGTTGCCTGCAAATAATGGGTTAATTTCTGGGTTCTCAGTTCTGTTCCTGTGGTCCATGTGCCTGTTTTTATGCCCATATCATGCTTTTTTGGTTACTATAGCTTTGAAGTATATTTTGAAGTCAGGTAGTATGATGCCTCTAGGTTTATTTTTTTTGCTTAGGATTGCTTTGGCTATTTGGGGTTTTTTGTTGTTCCATATGAATGTTAGGATTGGTTTTTCTATTTCTGTGAAGAATGGCATTGGTATTTTGATGAGGATTGTGTTGAATCTGTAGATCACTTTGGGTAGTATGGACATTTTCAAACGTTAATTCTTCCACCCATGAACATGTCATGTCTTTCCATTTTTTGTGCCCTCTTTAATTTCTTTTATTAGTGTTTTGTAGTTTTCATTGTAGAGGTCTTCAGCTCTTTGGTTAAATTTATTCCTAGGGTTTTTTTGTGGGTTTGTTTTTGTTTTTTTGTTTCGTTTTTGTATCTATTGTAAATGGGCTTGCTTTCTTGGTTTCTTTTTCTCTAGTTCATTGTTGGTGTATAGAAATGCTACTGACTTTTTAAAATTGATTTTGTATCCTGCAACTTCACTGAAGTAGTTTATCAGCTCTGAGAGTTTTTTGGTGGAATCTTTAAGTTTTTCTATATATAAGATTGTGTCATCTACAAACAGAGACAATTTAACTTTGTCTTTTCCAATTTGGATGCCCTTTTTTTCTCTCGTCTGCTCTGGCTAGAACTTGTATTGAATAGCAGTGGTGAAAGTGGGCATTCTTGTCTTGTTCCTGTTTTTAAAGGAAAAGCTTTCAGCTTTTCCCCTTTCAGGGATGATGTTATCTGTGCATTTGTCATATATGGCTTTTATTGTGTTGAGATACTTCCTTCTATGCCTAATTTGTTGATAGTATTTTTCATGATGGAATGTTGAATTTTGTCAAATGCTTTTTCTGCATCTATTGAGATGATCATATTATTTTTGTACTTCATTTTATTAATGTAATTTATAATTAGTAGATGGAAAAAAGTAATAAAGATTACAGCAGAACTAAATGAAATAGAGACCAAAAAAGGATACAAAAGATTTACAAAATAAAAAGCTATTTTTTGAGAAGATAAACAAAATTGACAAATCATTAGCTAGACTAAGACCCAAATAATAAAAATCAGAAGTGAAAAAGGAGACGTTACAACTGATAACTGCAGAAATACAGAGAATCATTAGAGATGATTATGAACAACTGTATGCCAACAAATTTGAAAATCTGGAGGAAATGGATAAATTCCTGGATACATAAAACCTACTAAGACTGAATCAAGAGGAAATAGAAAACCTGAACAGACCAGTAACAAGCAACAAGATTGAATCTGTAATCAGCAGTCTCCCAACAAAGAAAAGCCCAGGACCAGATGGCTTCACTGCTGAATTCTACCAAACTTTTAAAGAAGAATTAATACCACTTCTTTTCAAACTTTTCCAAAAAATCAAAACAGAGGCCATTCTCTCAAACTCATTCTATGAAGCCAGCATCACTCATACCAAAATCAGACAAAGAAAGACACAACAAAAAAACTACAGGCTAATATCCTTGATGAACATAGATGCCAAAATTCTCAACAAAATACAAGCAAACAGAGTTCATCATCACATCAGAAAGATTATACACCACAATCAAGTGTGATTCATTCCAGGGATGCAACAGTGGTTCCACATATGCAAATCAATAAATGCAATAGACCAAATTTCTTTTCAGCATGAAAAATGGCTTCCCATAGAACAAAAGTAGATGATGCTAGGACTCTTAAGAACTAAACCTGGAACTGACTTATTATGACTTCTGCCACATTCTGTTGTTGAATCAAGTCACAAAACCAGCCCAGGCTCAAGGGGAGGGGAAGTAGTCTCATAATTCTTGAGAGAAACAGCACTGTATTCAGGGATAGTGCATTGCCACTCATATATGCATACCAATCACCTCGCTACAAAATGTACTGCATACTCATTGCTGCACATCTAATAGTGCAGAGGTATTATAAAGAAAAGTCTACAACCTCTCCCAAATATTAGCCTCATTTGCTATTCTCACTCAAATCTCACCCCCTAAGATAAATTATGATATTAGTTTGGTATATATTCTCTCACACCTTTCTTTGTGCTCCTATAGATAGATGCAAACATAGATGGGCTTTTTATAGGGGCATCTCCCCCACCCCCTTTTACAAAAACAGAATCTTAACATAACATTACTCTGTAATTTATTTTCTTTGAAATCAACTTTACTGAGGTATAATTTATATACAATAAAGCATTCTCATTGTAAGAGTACATTTCAGTGGGATTTGATATAAACCCAAGTATCATCACCGCAATCAAAATATGAACATTTTCATCACCTCAAAAATTCCCTTGTGCCTAGATAATCTCCCATCCCATACCCTACCCCAGGCAACCACTGATGTGCTTTCTGTTACGATAGATTAGATTTGTCATTTCTAGAGTTTCATGTAAAAGGATCATACAGTTTGGATCTGATTTCTCTTGTTCAGCATGTTTTTGAGATTCATCCATGTTGTTACATATATCAGTAGTTCACTACTTTGTATTGCTAAATAGTATTGCTTTGTATGAATATACCACAATCTGTACATATGCAAGGGGTCTTCAAAAAGTTCATGGAAAGATTCATATTATCTGTTAATTAAGTTTTTTCATTAGCTTTTTGAAGTACACTCATGTTGATGGACATTCAGGTTGTTTCCAATTTTGAGCTATTGTCAATGTAGCTGCTATGAACATTCTGGTACAAATCTTCATATGAACGTATATATATATTTTCTCTTGTGTCAGTACCTAGGAGTGGAACTTCTGGGTTACATAATGGTAGGTGTATTAAAAACTGTCAAACTGTTTTCCAAAGTAGTTGTATCATTTTACATCAGGACTAGCAATGTATGAGAGTTCCAGTTTCTCTCTATCCTCTCCTGTACTTGGTATCAATTTACCATTGTTCATTACTGTTATATAAAAAGCAAAACTATGGATTTTCCTATATTGACCTTGTATCCTGCAATTCTTGCTAAACTCATTTATTCTAGAAGCTTTTTCGTAGACTACTTGGTATTTGTTTAATATAAATGACTTTATCTTTATTCTGCAAATAAAGACAGTTTTACTCCTACCTTTCCAATCTGCCTGTTTTTCATTTCTTTTCTTGCCTTATTTTACTGGCTAGGACCTCCCATACAATGTTAAAGTGGTAAGAATGCCTTATTTCTGATCTTAGGGGCAAAGCATTTAGTATTTCACCATTAAATATGATGTTAACTACAGTTTTTCCATTGATGTCCCTTATCAGATTGAGGAAATTGCTTTCTATTCCAAGTTTGCAGAGAGTTTTCTTTTTATCATTAATGTGTATAGAGATTAATTGTATGCCTTTATTGAGATGATTGTATGATTGTTCAAATGTTTCTTCTGTTAACATAGTGAATTACATTACTGATGTTGTAAAGTTAAATTAACCTTGCATTC
Organism: Galeopterus variegatus; assembly: GCF_000696425.1. Classification (NCBI taxonomy): domain Eukaryota; kingdom Metazoa; phylum Chordata; class Mammalia; order Dermoptera; family Cynocephalidae; genus Galeopterus; species Galeopterus variegatus. Next base: position 206,821 of record NW_007726129.1, on the reverse strand, counting down.
CCAGATAAACTCCTTTTGGTCCAAGTGTATTACTATTTTTATATATTGCTAATTTGTTTGATAGTATTTTGTTAAAGATTTTTTCTTTTTTTTTTTGTATGAGAACTATCGGTGTATAGTTTTGGTTTTTTGTGCGTTTTCCTTACAATATCTTTGCTTTTGTTATTAGGGCAGTGCTGGTTTCATAAAATGATTTGGGAAGTGGTTCCTCTCCTATTTTCTGGAAGCGTTTGTGTAGGTTTGGTATTGTTTACTTCTAAAATTGTAAAGAATTCACCTGTGAACCCATCTGGTAGTTCTCTATGAGTGAAAGTAATTCAATTTCATTAGTAAATACAGGGCTATTCAGATTTTCTGTTTCTTCTGGCATCAGTTTTGCTCATCTGTGTCTTTCAAGGAATTCATTTTTCTCATCTGAGCAGTTGAATTTATTGGCATTAAATTGTTCATAGTATTCTTTGTTATCATTATATTGTTTGTAGAATCTGTTGTGATATTCCCTCCTTCATTCCTGATACTAGTAATTTGTGTCTTCTCTTTTCTTAATCTTAAAAGTCTAGCTAGAAGTTTATCAATTGTATTTACTTTCTTTTTCAAAGAACCAGCTTTTGGGCTGGCTAGTTACTTCAGTTGGTTAGCACATAGCCTTATAACACCAAGGTCACAAGTTCGAATCCCCACATGAGCCAGGCTGCCAAAAAAGAACACAAAAAAACAATGAACCAGTTTTTAGTTTAATTAATTTTCTCTATTATTTTTTGGTTTTCTGTTTCATTGATTTTCCCTCCTAACTTTAATATTTCATCTCTATTTATCTATTGCTGCAAAACAAATGACCTCAGAATGTAGTAGATTAAAACAATGAACATCTATATCAGTTTCTGTAGATCAGGAACCCAGGTATGGCTTAGCTGGGTGCCTCTCCCTCAAGGTCTCTCATAAGGCTGCAGTCAAGGTATTGGCTGGGCTGTGGTTTTGTCTGAAGTATCAGCTGAGGACAGAACTACTTTCAAACTTACTAACTTGTTTGGCAGGATTCAGTCGTTGGTGAGCTGTTGGACTGAAGGTCTCAGTTCCTTGCTGACTGTTGACCAGTGACCACCCTCTATTCCTTACCATAGGGGCCTCTCCATAAGGCAGCTCATAACATGACAGCTAGCTTTCATCAGAGTGAATAAGCAGGAGAATAAGAAAGGGCAAGGAAGGTGGGCATCAGTAATTTTGTAACTTAATCTCAAAATTGACTTCCCATTATTTATATTCTATTTGTTAGAAATAAGTCATTAGGATCCTGATTTATTTATTTACATTTTATCATTATACAATGTAAACATTTTTTGTGGCCCCTTACCAATTTCTCCCCTCCCCCCCAAGTAAATAAACAAATAAATAAGTCACTAGGTCCAGCCTCCATTCAAGGGGTGGGAATTACACAGGACATAATACCAGGAGGTACAAATCATTGGGTACCATTTTAGAGGCTGCCTAAAAAACCTTCCTTCTATTAACTTTCAGTTTAATTTGTTTACTTTTCTAGTTTCTTAAGTTAGAAGCTTAGATCATTGATTTGAAACTATTCTTTTCTAAAGTAATCATTAAAAACTAGAAATTACCCTGTAAGGAATACTTTAGCTGCTTTCTACAAAATTTTACATTTTCACTTTCATTCATTTTTTTTTAGAAGATGACCGGTAAGGGGATCTTAACCCTTGACTTGGTGTTGTCAGCACCACGCTCAGCCAGTGAGCAAACCGGCCATCCCTATATAGGATCCGAACCCGTGGCCTTGGTGTTATCAACACCGCACTCTCCCAAGTGAGCCACAGGCCGGCCTGACTTTCATTCATTTTTGAAATATTTTAAAATTTTGCTTGCTATTTCTTTTTCTACCTATGAGTTATTTAGAAGTGTGATGTTTGTTTAAACTCCAAATACCTGGATTTTCCAGGTAGCTTGCTTTCTAGTTTCTTTGTGGTCAGAGAACATACTCTATTATTTGAGTTATTTTAAATGTATTGAGACTTATTTTATGGCCCAGGAAATGGTCTGTCTGAATGAATGTTATATGTGCACTTGGGAGTGTGTTTTATAAATGTCAATTAAGTCAAGTTGGTTGATGGTGTTGTTAAAATCTTGAGAACCCTTATTGATTACCTGTGTACTTATCAATTACTGAAAGAGGAGGACTGTAGATAGGTCTTATTTCTCCTTCCAATTCTGTCAATTTTTGCTTCATGTATTTTGAACCTCTGTTACTGGGTGCTTAACACATTTAGTTAGGACCATGTCTTTTTGATGTATTGGCCCCTCTATCCTTACTTCTAAATCTACGTTTTGTGATATTGATATAGCCACTCCATGTTTCTTATAATTAGCTATTTCATGGCATATCTTTTTCTGTTCTTTATCCCTTCTGTCTGTGTCTTTATATTTGCAGTAGGTTTTTGTAGACATCTGTCTGGCTAGGCTAAGGCCTGGAATCATGCTCACAGTGCCAATTGTCTAGCTCTTAATCCTGTTCATGACACCAACTGTAAAGCTACTCAACCACGTCAGTTGTCGGGCTCTGCCGGTAATTCTGCTGACTGGGCCGATTGTCGAGCTAAGGCTGGGTCTGGTACTCACAGACCCCTCAAGCCTGTTCACAGACTGGGTCACAAATCCTTCACATGCCAGGCTGGGTCACCAGACCCTCCACACGCCAGACTGGGTCACCAGACCCCTCACACGCAGGTCTATGAGCTAGATAACCAGCCCAAAAGTCCTTGGAGCCATAGGTTGGAAAGCATGGCTGCGCAGGGCGGACACTGGAGGCCGATGCCCACCCACCTACTTCATTAAAACTCCTCTCCTCTCTCTCTCTCTCTCTCTGTCTCTCTCTCTCTCTCTCTCTCTCACACACACACACACACAAGAATAGCAACAAAACTAAAAAGATACATTGGTGCTCATGTGCACTAACTCCACACACACACACACACACACACAATTTGCTTACAAAGGATGCTGAACCACACCCAACTGGACCTGAAGTGAGGGCCCTGATCAAACTATTCTATTTTCCCAACAACATCATATTGTTAGGTCTTGTTTTTTTTTTGTCCAGACAATCTGTTTTAATTTTAGTCTTTTAAATAGCTTAGACTAGTTATTTTTAATGTGCTTTGTTATATGTTTTTTATATGTTTATATGCTGTTTGTTTTCTATTTGTCTCATTTATTCTTTGTTCTTCTTTCCCTCTTTTCCTTCTTTTGGATTAAGTATGTTCTGTGATTCTCAATCTCCACTCTTGACTGATTAGCTCTACTTCTTTGTTTAATTTTTTAGTCCTCACTCTAGGACTTTAATTACACATGTGTTAGAATTTTTTGTTATTGCCCAAAAGTAAGTCCCTCAGGCTCGGTTCAGTTTTTTTTCCCCCCAATCTTTTCTTTCTCTCTCCTTCAGATTATACAGTTTCAACTGATCTGTCTTCAAGTTCATAGACTCTTTATTCTGTCATCTTCATTCTATTATTTAGCCCATGCAATGAATTTTTTATTTTAGATATTATGTTTTTTATTTTTAGATTTTCCATGTGGCTCTTTATATATTTTCTGTTTTTCTGTGAGATTTCTTGTCTTTTCATTCGTTAGAAGTACATTTTTCTTTACCTCATTGAGCATAGTTATGACAGCTGCTTTAAAATCCTTATCTGGTAATTAAAATACTTGGGTTATTTCAGTGTTAGCCTCTGTTGATTGTCTTTTTCCTTGAGAATGGGTTATATTTTTGTATAACAAGTAATTTTATATTATGTACTGGACATTATAAATATTATGTTGCAGAAACTGGATTCTGTTTTAGTCCTCCAAATAGTGTTAGATTTTTGTTTTATCAGGCAATTAACTTAGACTCAAATGGCAAACTTTGTCTTGCTTGTGATGTGCAGCAACTCAAATCTCAGTTCAGTGCTTTTAGCATTATCTGCAAGCTGCTTTGAGTTTACTCTGCACATGTTAAATTTTAGCATATTTCCCTGAGATCCAGGAGAGGCAATAGGACACTGTATTCACTTACCTGAATTTTTATCTTATTCATAATCTTTGTCCTGCTTGTTTTTTGCTTTGGGAGTAAATAAAATAAAAAAATTAAAAAGAGGAGAAATTATTGTTCTCCTCCATCATTAAACTCAGACTAGGTTGCATGGCCTGGCTTAGCTCAAGGAGCCAAGATCATGAAAGGCTACATATGCTGTGTTAAGGGATTTGGTTTTATGTTGACTTTAAATGGGAACCACTGAAAAGACTTTAAGGAGGGAAAAATGAATCATAATTACATTTTAGCAAAATCACTTTGGTTGCTTTTTTCTAGCAGCTGGCCAGTAAAGGGATCCAAACCCTTGACTTGGGGTTAAAAACCACAGCTAACCAGCCAGCCCAGAATGGTGTAAGACTTGAAGCAGGGAGACCTACTAGTATGTTGTTGGGGCAATCTGGGCAAGAGATGATGGTACATCTCGAATAAGGGGTTACATGTGAAAAAGGAGGAAAAAAGATGTCCCTAGAAGGGAAGAAAGCATGAGAACAGAACAGAAGTGGGATGCAGCATGTGGTATGAATGGAGAACGGAGACTTAACCCATCTCCCTAAAGCTGGTTGTGTTGGGTACCTTGGGGAAGTAAGGCAGATAGAGAGGTGGGGCCATACTGCGAGAGCCTTGAAAGCTGGGTGGAAGAGTTTGGACTTGACTTGACGGGCATTTGGGAATCACTATAGATTCTTAAAGGAAGGGACATGATGAAAGATGTGTAGGTAGGTGTAGGGCCAGCCCATGGCTCACTTGGGAGAGCGTGGTCCTGATGGCGCCAAGGCCACGGGTTTGGATCCCTATATAGGGATGGCTGGTTAGCTCACTTGGGAGAGCATGGTGCTAACACCAAATCAAGGGTTAAGATCCCCTTACCGGTCATCTTTTTTTTTTTTTTTTTTTTTTTAAAGAGATGTGTAGGTGTGGTTGGCAGGGGCATGAAAGATGGATGAAAGAAAGGAGAGCCTGGAGACAGAGAGATAGCGGGGAGACTGTTATGGTATTCCTTGGCACACACAGATGAGGACTTTGATAGAGGTATGTCTGTGAGAATGGTGAGAAAAGGTAGATATTATAGGCAATTTAGAGGAAGAAATGAGACACTGTCAACTTTTTTTTTTCCCCCAAGCATTTCATGGAGATGGAGTTATAATCCATCCAGCAACTCTGGTTCTCATAGAATTGTTAGAGGCTCGAATGAAAATAATACATATGAAATCACAAATAGGTGAGTGTCATTATAGAGATATATTGAGCACTATATTAACTCCTGTAGCGGGGTTGTCAGATACCAAAGTAGAGAGGTGGGACTATCTACAGTTGTAGCATTGGGCAGGTAAATAAGAATTTGACATATGGACTTAACCTTGGAATGCATTTTACCTTTCTCTGTCAGAGGTGCACACTGTGATCCTGGAGTTATAACTTTGTGAATTTCTATCTTGATTCTAACATTTAGTAGTGGGAACAAATTACATAACCTCTCTGTTCCTTATCTGTAAAATGGGGATAGTTATAGTAACTACGTGATAGGGTGGTTATGAAATTAAATAAGATAATAAATGTAGTGTTCAGAACCAGCATCTTTCATGGTAAGGGATGAATAAATGTTGGTTGCTCTTATATTCTTGTTATTCTTGAGTGAGTACGTTGTATTCCTTTATTCTCCCAAGGCAAAAGCCAACCCTAGTAAGTAGTCCTTCAGTCAAGTAAAATGTGTGATCATCCTGTCCTACTCCAGGATAAAAATCATGGTTGAGTAATTACTGCGTGCCAGATGCTTTGTTAATCACTCTATATGCACATTCTTACATAATGCTTGAAATGATCTTACAAGGTGATTCCTATTATTATCATTTTATAGAAAACAGGTTTAGAGAAGTTAGTGACTTCCTTCCTCAAGGTTATACTGCATGAACTCTTAGGGGCAGAATGTATATTGGTAACAGCAGTAGCAACATGGGGTTAATTTCTGTAACAAAAAGACCATGGGGCCTTTTATGTGTGGGCCAAACCTGGCCTGCCACCAGTTTTTGTACAGCCTGTGGGTTTTCACATTTTTAAATGGTTGGGGGGAAAAAGCAAAAGTGACATGAAAATTTCAGTTTTCATAAATAAAGATTTATTGAAACAATTGTGCTAATTTGTTTACATATTGTCTGTGGCTGCTTTTGTACCATGACAGCAAAACTGAGTAGTTAGGACAAATTCTATGGCCCTCAAAAACAGAAGTATTTACTGTTTGTCTCTTTACAAAAAAAGTCTACTGACCCCTATTCTAAGGTAATTATCCAAGTACATATACAAGAGTACTTCAAAAAATTCATGGAAGGAATTGGATTATTATTATTATTTTTTTTTTTTGGTGGCTGACGGGTGTGGGGATCCAAACCCTTGACTGTAATGTTATCAACACCAAGCTCTGACCAACTGAGCTAACCAGATTATCCTTTGATTCTAGTTTTCCATGAATTTTTTGAAGTACCATCGTATGTTTCTTTGACAGCCCATCATTGTTTGCTTTTCAGCAGAATTTCTTTAGAAGTTACTCATTACTTATGTCCTTCCCTTGCCTCCGCAAATCAAGCTTTGTATCCTACTTTAAAAAGCAAAAATCTTACCTTTTATAATTAGATCTCTTTAAATAGATTCAAGTAGATATTGCAGTTTTTTTCTGAAAATCACCAGCTGAAAGAATCACTGGCTCAGGAGATACAAGATGCCATAGGCAAAGGGTCCATTCTTAAAGATACCAACATAATTATACTTGAATGTTTCAGTATTTTGTTCTGATGTTATTTTTATTTTCAGTGTCTTTATACTTTTTTCTCATCTCACTTCCCTATTGCAATTTAGAGTAAATTAAAGCATTCATTTGGATTCTACTTAAGTGTATATATGAAAGAACACAGGATAGTGAATCACCTGATTTTCTCTTTTCTTTGCAAATTTTGAAGTAGATTTTTGCTTTCATTTTGGTGTATAAACTTGTGAGAGAGTAACCTAACAATCTAATTGAAATAGAGTATTCCCTTTAGAAAGAAAATGTAACTTGATTTTCCTCTTACTGGACTTGATGTAGTAGGAATTGATTTCTCAGCCCTTGAAGGATGTTAATATTTTAAACATGAGGTTATAGTCTCAGGCCACAGGCTTCCTGATTTGTGTTTGTCAATAATGTGAGGCTAACTAACTCTTGGGCATGCTTTAACGGGTTTGAACATTTATGTAGCAAATTAAATTAATTAAATCACCGGAATGGTTTTAATACTTTCATCATTACAGAATTGTAAGGAGCGTCTCCATTTAAAATATCTAGGTTTTTTTCTTCTTTCATCTTTCAGAATAACTTGCCATAAACCTGGCACTTTTCCTTCCTTGTGATCATATTTCGGAACTTTAATTCCACCCTTCAAGAGAAGGAGTCTATTACTGTCTGGAGCACACTTTTCTGGGGAACTAGTCTGTTTGTCTTGTCAGTAACACAGTAGAGTAGAGTCAGTTATTGCAGATTTTCCTTGTACTGTGACTGTGTAAACTGAAAGCTTATACCCGATTAAATAAATCTGGGAGTTCAATGAGCTGTTGAGATGGAATGAGTAACCTAGTTAATACATAACTGTAGAAGTCTTGGCATCTCCTGTTTCAAACTGTCTATATTTCTGTGTTCCTTCAGTTCAGTGAGTTGCCAAAGATCTACTGATACAAAGCATTTCCTGTACATTGTTTTACTCTGCCTAAAAGATATTTATCTCTGGTTCTTATTTGCACATCATTGTTATCTGAAGAGATGGAAAGAAAACATCCTTTTGCAAGTGGAAGCAAAAAGTAAGGCCTCTACCTCTCCTTTCAGTGCCCTTCATTTGCCTCTTTTTTTCTTCTCCTCTCCCATTTAAAACGTCCCTCTACAGAGCCTTAGCCAGGTTTCACCATCACTCTAAAGTAATCAAATTTCAGAAATTGTCCTACGTTCAAATCTTTCTCATTCTTTTCCAGCTCGTAAAAATCAGGTATCAGGTACATGAATATTTACTAAGAGGTGGATTTACTAAGGAGAGGCTTCCTATTGTGTTGCCCTTACAGGGGTTATTTTGCATTTCTAATAAGGAAGCTATTTAATCCAAGGGGATGAAATTCAAATGATTAAATAGAATCTGAGGCGGTTAGCTAATAGAAGACATATTTGGAGTCAAGAAGGTCTTTCTGTCTCTTTAGAACATTCTTGGTAGGTTATTTGCACTAAGAATAGTCTCACAAGTTTGTTTTTGTTTAATAATTTGTCACACAGGGATCTTCTCATGGTCACATCTAAGCCTGTCAAAGTCTATCTACATACAATTTATATCTAAATCATCCCTGTTTGTGTGGTGTGTGTGTGAAAAAGGTACAATGAAACTAAACCAGGAAAGGGTGGGCTAAGATCCCCTGAAATCTTTGTTACTCCTAACTCAGGGTTACCTCTTGGTTACACTACCTTAAAAAGGATAACAATATGAATGAAAAAGGAAAAGTAGCAGATCAAACATTAGCCTTAGGGGGAAAAGTAGCTCCTAACATGTAGGCACCAGTAGGGGGAAATCTATCCAGGGACTCCCCAGCATTCCTGCCCAGTGAATACTGCAACTGGCCTGCCTGGCAAGCCCCATCAAGACCAAGAGATGGGTTTGGCCCCAGCACTCTGTAATGCCCTAATATGAGCATCAATACAGGGGTTCACAGCTTTCACAAGGCCATTTATCAGTCATCTCCTACAGTTAGGAAATCGGAAGTACTCACTTCTTCCCACTTTTGAAAATGGGAATGGAGAGGGGAATTTTTTGTTCTTTTTCTCTCAGGCTAGAATGAGTAGGATTCCAGCCTTCCACCAAGACCAACAATTCTGATATTTGCCCGTGGACTAGAGACACATTCCCATTGCACCCTGTGGTTTATTCACCGTTTTAAGATGTAAGTCACTGGCTTCTCTTCTGCCCATGCCTTATAAAGTTAAACAAAGAAAGGTGAAAATTGCAAGGATCGTGAAATGTCAGAGATGTGGGGCAATCAGTTGGCCACACTTACGTCCTTTGTTTTAGAACGGAAGTTCCTGCTGTTCATAATGGAGAGCCAAGTAAATGTCCTGATGGCAGTAGAAACAGCCCTCTGCATGGGAGACAGGAGTCTGGTTTTGACAACTTGTCTGCCTTTCAGTAGCTGTGTGACCTGGGATCAGCCTCTTTTAAATTTTACCTTCCTTATTTGTGATACATGGTTAATAATATTTTTTTTCTACCTACCTCAAATTCTTGTGAGGCTCAAATAAGATAATAGGCACACAAGTACTTTGCAGATAAAGAGGCTTACAAATGCACACCACATTGTTTTATTTCATAGCATTTTATGTCTGGGTTGCACTGTAGCCACATATTTTATATTAACTAAAATCTCCCTCCTATTCATAAAGGGTTATGCAAAGGAGGAAAACTGAAGTCAGAAAGAGATGATTTCCCCAGAGCTGCAGGGGAAATTCAAGGCTGAAAAGTAATTGTTGTTAATAGATCAAAATTTACCTGTGAATTTTTTTAATGATGAATTTCATAAAAAACTAATTGCATTTAAATAATTTAATTCTCTAAATGGCTTTTGGAGAGGAAATCCTGCTTGTCAGGATCTGTTGTGTCAATCTAATTTCCTTCTGTCCTGGACAGAAATTGTAATCTCTGTTGACTCTGGTCCACGCATGGCAATAAGTTGTATTCATGAAATGTTACAGGACACAGTAATTCTTCTACTATATTTCTTTCAGTAGTGAAGTAGAATTCTAGACCACAAAATGCAAGAAAAATGAGTAGATGTTAGCAAGGACGAAAGTGGGCACATGAACCAAGTCAGATCTATATTTTGTCTCCCATTCCTCATTGAATGATCAGCAAGAGTGTTTCTTTGAGGGCATGTGGCTCTCCAGGATGTTACCTGTAGGGATCTATACACATTAGTTCGCAAATAAATAAGAATCCAAGATGAGAGGAAAAGTAGTTCATCTGAATCCTTTTTTCAGTAATTGATTTTGTGAAGTCAAATATGTGTTGTATCCTTTGACCGTTTTACACCTTTACCCTTTTTTCTCTCCAAAATATCTAATATCAAACTGAAAGTACAGAAAGTACAGTCCTGGACAAAAGAAGAACATACTTGTACTAGTTAGATTACAGGCAGGATTTAAATAACGTAGCTGAGATCCTAGAGCCTAGAAAGATAAGTTTTAAGATCAGAGATACACAGAAGAAGATTTCAGTTCTCCATCTCCACCTGAGTCTGGCCCATAAAAGGAAATGAAATAAAGAGCAGAAGAAATTTGGATTGGTCTTAACAGAAAGGCTGAATCACAATGGTTTTTAAATTCTGGCAGGAGGTCTTAACTATCCCCGGGTTAATTTTTATCAAATGTGGTTTGGCGCAGCCATACCTCGAGACAGTATATTGGATAAATGGCTCGCTATTTTTAAGGACTTCCGAGAGTCTAAATCCTCAATATTTTTCTTTTATCTGTTAAGAGACTTTTAAATTACACTAATATTAAAAAAAAAAACAGAACCCAGAAGCAATGACAATTTAGAAGGTTTTTAAAATGTTACCCATTAAACTGCCAGCTCTGAAGTAGTGAATATTGAAATTATATTGGCAACATCTTTTACTGACAAATAAGGAAGTGAATAGCTGGCAGAACCAATGCCACTCACAAAGCAGCGGGAGAGCTCTGGGTTCCGCTTGACTGGTGGTGGAGGGCAGGACTTGGTTCCCGTAGAGGGCATATCACCAAAGAATCCGGATCTTCTGCCTCGTTGTGCTTGAGGGGAGCAACCATTGTGCATTGTCTGTGAGAATAGCCCCAAGCCTTTGATCTCTGAACTTTTGGAAGGCAGAAGTGTTTCCTACGAGATCCTGCTTACACATATATACCTCTTCTTTTCTAGTATGTGAATATTTTTATATGTATCTTTTTCTCCCAGCTTTATTGAAAAATAGATTCCTTGCCCTCCTTCTCCCCCCCTCAAAACTTACTTTTTTATAAAAACAGCATTATTGAAATATAATTCATAAACCTTACAATTCACCCACTTACATTGTACAGTTCAGTGTTGTTTTTGTATATTCACAGGATTGTGCAACCATCACCACAGTCAACTTAGGACATATTCATCACTCCAAAAGAAACCCCGTGCATATTACCAGTCAGGCAGTCACCAATCTACTTTCTGTCTCTAAGTGTTTACGTGTAGAGGACATTTCATATAAATGAAATCATATAACGTGGTCTTTTGTGACTACCTTCTTTCACTTAACATGTTTTCAAAGGTTATGTTGTAGCATGTATTAGTACTTTATTTATTTATTTATTTTTCCTTTTTGTCTTTTTTTTTTTACTGACTGGTAATGAGATCGCAACCCTCGGTGTCGCGCCCGTACTGGGGACCGGCAACGGGATCGCAACCCTCGGCGCTGCACCCGCACCGCGCTCAGCCAGTGAGCAGGAGCCGGTCTCCACATGGGATCCGAACCCTCAGCGGGAGCGCCGCCGCGCTCCCAAGCAGCTCACTCTCCAGTGCACCACCGGGCCAGCCCATGTATTAGTACTTTATCCCTTGTTATTGGTAAATAATATACCATTGTATGGATATACCAAATTTTTTTTTTTTTTTTTGTCTTTTGTCTTTTTTTCCGTGTCCGGCAACGGATCACAACCCTCAGTGTTGCCCCTGTACCGGACCGGGGACCGGCAACGGGATCGCAACCCTCGGTGTTGCTCCCGCGCCTCGTTCAGCCAGTGAACGGGAACCGGTCTGTATGTGGGATCCGAACCCTCGGGCGGGAGCGCCGCCGCACTTCCCAAGCGGCGCACTCTCCAGTGCACCACCGGGCCAGCCCATGTATTAGTACTTTATCCCTTGTTATTGGTAAATAATATACCATTGTATGGATATACCAAATTTTTAAATCCATGCATCAGCTGATGGATGGTTGAATTCTTTCCACTTTTTGGCTATTATAAATAAAACTGCTATGAACATTTGTGTACAAGTTTTTATGTGAAAATGAATTTTCATTTCTCTTAAGAAAATAAAAAGAATGTTGATAGAAGGGAGGCTGTTTTTCCAGGGGGGTGGGAGAAGCAGGGGGCATATGGGAATGCTTTGTACTTTCTGCTCAATTTTTCTGTGAACCTAAAACTGCTCTTAAAAAGTCTACTAAAAAAGAAAGTGGAAAGACAACCCACAGAATGGAAGAAAATATTTGCAAATCATATATCTATAAGGGACTTGTCTCCTGAATCTATAAAGAACTCTTACAACACAATAAAAAAGACAACTCAATTAAAAATATGCAAAGGATCTGAATAGACATTTCTCCAAATGGCCAATAAGCACATGAAAAAGTGCTCAACATCATTAATTACTAGAGAAATACAAATCAGAACCACAGTGAGTTACCATTTCCCACTGGGAGGGCTAGAGTAAAAAAGACAGACAATAACAAGCTCTGGTGAGGAGAAATTGGAACCCTTATACACTACTGGTGGAAATGCAAAATGGTGTAATCACTTTGGAAAACACTTTGGCAGTTCCTCAAGAAGTTAAATATAGAGTTACCATATGACCTAGCAATTCTGCTCCTTGGTATATTCCACTCCTTACCCCAGAGTAAGAGCACTGGAGATTAATCATTGAGGTGTGCAATGCATAGAACGAAGACCTCCTTCCTCACTGAACACACATAAATTCTAATTCACCAAATTCAATAATATATTCCTTGTTAAGCCACTTCATTGCTCAGAAAAGCATTACAGCTCTCCATTGTTCAAATTTTAACTTCATGCCCTCCGTGACTGACGCTGCCTATTTCTGATCATGTTAACCTCTCAGTATGCCCTCTGTTTCAGTCACCTGGTACAGGTGCTGTTTTCTAAATATGCCTTTTATTTTACTGTCTCTCTGGCCCCACCACCACCTTGGCCCCTGCCATCCTCCACCTCTCCTGACACAGCTCTGTTTACCTGGAACACTCTTCCTCTTGTCTGTCCCTATGAAAACCCTTACCATTCTTCAAGATTAGATTTAGATGCCTCCATGAAGTCTTCCCCCAAAAGATTCGATATCACCTGCCCTATGGCTCTCATACTATTTGGTACTTTTAGCTTCCTAGAAGTAAGGACAAAATCTCCTTCATCTCCAAATCTCCAGTGCCCCATTGAATCTTTTTTTTTTTTTTTTTTTAAAGATGACCGGTAAGGGGATCTTAACCCTTGACTTGGTGTTGTCAGCACCACACTCAGGCATTGAGCGAACCGGCCATCCCTATATGGGATCCGAACCCGTGGCCTTGGTGTTATCAGCACCGCACTCTACCGAGTGAGCCACAGGCCGGCCCCCATTGAATCTTTTTTATGTAATAAGTACACATTAAATGTTTTCATTGAATTAGCTAGATAGAAGGGTATTTCTCAAACTGGAGGTTTAGATATTAAATTCTGATATGTTTTTAGGGGTCTGTAAATTCTCTAAAGGAATTTTAAAATTGTTGTGTTTTCATTTTAATTATAATTCTGAATCACCTGGATCTCTGTTATAATCAAGTTGCACTGTACAATTTCAGTGCCCGTGTTTGTGTTTCAGAAACACCAGACTGAAACAACACTCAGAATGTAAACTTCTGATTACAGAGGAGTGCTGGCTATAAATGATCATTCAATCTTTGGAAAATATAATTGGTTTTACCCAATAGCTCCTTAACTAGCAGGATAGGATATCCCTTAGGTAATTCCTCTTAGTAGAGAGAGGAGCGTAGTTAGTAATTGTTTTATCTGTGTTCACTTCTGTGGCTCAAAAAAAAAAAAAAGGAAGGGAAAGAGGGAGGAGAGAAGGAAGAAGGTTTCCAGTACATGAATAATAGAAGGATGGTGTAAGAACTAGGCTGAGTGGAATTTTCTTTCTCACTTGATTTTTTCTCAATTTTAGTTTTATGACCTGTTTCAATGAATTAGGGGAATGTTTGAGCCCTTGAAATCAGCAGGTCCCCTGACTACAAAGTTTATTTTGTTAATTCAGATTTGATAGTGTCCCTTTACTATGTAAGTGTCTCTTGTTGCAAGTCATCTGAGATCCTTTATGGAAGAAGATGATATGCATAAATGAATCTATCAGTCTAGACTTCAATGTATCATTGAAAAGTCTGATGAAAAATCTTCCATCTCCTAATTTGTTTAAAGAATCTTCACAATGCCATAATTGATACAGGCACGTCATAAGCAGGTTAAAATTTTTTCAGCTCTCTCTCTTCACTATGCTCTTGATTTTTCACCTTCCAAAGCAACTCATTTTTATCAAGTTTGTTCAAACATATCTAGGTCCTTTACTGGCTTCCTTCCCCCCCACCCCCTCAGAAAATTCCCTTCACCGGCTTCCTTGAACACAGAGCTGTTTGCTTCTTAGTAAAGTTGATTATTGCTGACTTCCTGAGAAGAATATGGAGATGCAAATAGCCAGGTGTTGTCATTATCATTGCACAAAGTAAAAGCCGTTTAGAGCTAATCTAAGATAAATCTACTTGAGTGAGTTTCTAAAGGTGGTCTTGGGTTTATTGTGTTCATTTCCCTGAAACTGTTTAGAAATGCCTGAGGAAAAGATGATGGTCTCTTTAACTTCAGTTGGGTCTCTCTTGGTCTAAATATCGTAGTCTAAAAATAGGGGCGAGGGAATTTTGAAATCAATACATTTTTTGTAAAAGCTGTATAATATGCATATTTTTAAGGAGACAACAGGAGTGTAATGAATGTTTGCTCTTGTCAAGGGGAAATGTGTGTTTCAGATAAAAAGTGAGTTAGGATCTTGGAGTCTTGTGGTTCAAACTGAGTTTCAACTGAAGTAGTAGGAATAGAGAAAAATACATAAAACAAAAGCAAAACCCTCCTGAATGAGATAATTTTGGTTTTGTTGCTTAATCAGAAACTAAGAAATAGTAGTGGGTATCTCAGAGCCCCAGGTTTTAACCAATAATCAAATGGGTTAGCCAATAGTTGCAAAATATACTTAGCCTATAACTTCTTCTTGCAAGCTACTGTACATAGTTACTCACTTTTTCTTTAATAGGTTGGCAGATGTATAGAGATGACTTCAGGCCTTTGAAAGTCATATGTATATATGCTGGTACTATAAGAGTCATGCTGTGTACCAGGCTGTTGTCCCAATTAAAATTATAATTAGAAGAAAGAAAATTATTAGGTTTAATTTTTTCTCTTGTTATACGTTGGGTGTAAAACTGATTTTTGAGTCATTTAAAAAATATGTACTATCTTAAGTTCCGTTGTTTTAGCAAATCTAACTTTTCCTCATGTTTTGTATTGATAGACATAGAACTCACTTAAAAGTGCTCTACAAGGGGCCAGCCTGGTGGCGCACTGCTACAGTGCGCCACTTGGGAAGCGCGGTGGCGCTCCCGCTGAGGGTTCGGATCCCACGTACAGACCGGTTCCCGCTCACTGGCTGAGCGAGGTGTGGGAGCAACACCGAGGGTTGCGATCCCTTTGCCGGTCCCGGTCTGGTACGGGCGCGACACTGAGGGTTGCGATCCGTTGCCGGACACGAAAAAAGACAAAAAGGAAAAAAAAAAAAAAAGTGCTCTACAAGGGCCAGCCCGTGGCTCACTCGGTAGAGTGCGGTGCTGATAACACCAAGGCCACGGGTTCGGATCCTATATAGGGATGGCCGGTTTGCTCACTGGCTGAGCATGGCGCTGACAACACCAAGCCAAGGGTTGAGATCCCCTTACCGGTCATCTTTAAAAAAAAAAAAAAAAAAGTGCTCTACAGGTTTAAAGGACATTCCAGTTTTCATATTATATCAGTTAGAATGTTTTTGGTTACAGGTAAGGGAAATTTCCAACTAAACTGGCTTAGTAAGGAATGAATTATCACACCTAACAAAAAGTCAAGGATTGGTAATTCTTTGGCTCAGTGACATCATTCAAGACCCATATTCTTTTTATCTTTCTGTTCTGCCAGCCTCAGCTTATGGGTCTCATCCTCATGGTTTCAAGTTGGCTGCAGCAAATCTAAGGCAACTCTAACTCATATATCCTTAAGATAGCCAAAGGCAAAAAGTTTTCTCAAACTCTTCCAGCAGACTTTCCTTCAGTTGCTGCCCTGGCGGCTATGTTCTTTGACCACTTGCATTCATTTCGTTCTCCATAGAAACCTTGTCAGGCTGACTCCCACCTGGAGACTGGGATACAATAGTCTTGAGACACCAGTCACATGGCCTGATGAGAGCAAGAGGATGTCAGAGGCTAGCAGAGTCCCAGGAAATGGGGCAAAGCTGTAAACCCTGAAGAAGACCATGTCTGAGCAAGGATGTGACAAATCTAGGATATGCATGTGAAGCCTAAGGGAAATCCAGTCTGCAGAGAACGTAGTGGCAGGGCACTTTGAGAGTGGATGCATGAGTGTTCTAGCTCTTTTAGTCCAATACCTGGAAAACAAGGGGGCAAGTGGGTCCAGAGCCAGCTGACCAGGTACCATGCAGTGTCTTGAGATGGTGACCCTCCTACTGGCTCTGCTGGTTCTTAGGTGCACTTTGGGTGGGTTGGTGGAACACACAGTTAAGTGGATGCTCATTTTGAAAGGAGTAATGAAGCTCAGGGCAGGAATTTACATAAATGGAATGTTAAATTGTGATTTGTGAATGTAAAATGGTATGCTCTTGACTTACATGGTGGGTCAGTATGAGAAACACCCACATGATTTCTACATTGAATATAAAACTTCAGTTGTCCACTCTCCTCTACTAGTCTTCACTTTTCCCTCAGGTCTTCACATGACTTGTTCCTTCAGGCCTTCTCTTCTAAGAGCTTTTCCCTGAGCCCTCACTCCTGGCTCTCAAGCCCCCACATTCACCCCCATCTCTGCCTTCCTTACTTCATAGCCTTGATGGCTGCCAGAAAATTTATTTATTGTTTATCATCTTTTTCCCTAACTAGAAGTAGACTTCATGAAGATGGGGACTGTGCTTTCCTGTTCATGCTATGTACCAGTACCGAGAACATACTTGGAATGTTATAGGTACTCAGTTGAAGATTTGCTGGATGAATGAATGAAATAACCTCTTAGTGTTCTCCCTAAAGTTTTTGTCTCCTAGTGAATTGATATTCCTCCTTTTATTGGATAATAAGAGCTGTGTTTTCCATTTCCTTTTTTGCCTTAGCTACCAGGAAATACACTAAATTTTGGGTTCATTTGCAACAACCATCCTGAACTTGGGATGTCTGCACTCCTCTCACTGTAGAGCTTTTGAAATATTACTTTTGGGCTGAGCCCGTGGCACACTCAGGAGAGTGCGGTGCTGGGAGTGCAGCAGCGCTCCCGCCGCGGGTGTGGATTCTATATAGGGATGGCCGGTGCACTCACAGCGCTCACTGGCTGAGCACGGTGCGGCGGGTCTCAAAAAGGACAAAAAAAAAAAAAAAAAAAAAAGAAAGATTACTTTTAATGATTCATGGTTTTGATATTATTTATTATAAGTTGCCTTAAATCCTATATGGAAGTAAATGAGGATTGAATAATAATAAGTGAACTGATTGAAGGGTAACAGAGGGAGAAGTCAAAGAAGAATACCACACTTTTGAGCCTGAGTGAATAAGATAATA
>NW_007726129.1:131838-189068 GCF_000696425.1 Galeopterus variegatus | reverse complement strand
CAGCCAGTGAGCGCTTTGAGCGAACCGGCCATCCCTATATGGGATCCGAACCCGTGGCCTTGGTGTTATCAGCACCGCACTCTACCGAGTGAGCCACAGGCCGGCCCCCATTGAATCTTTTTTATGTAATAAGTACACATTAAATGTTTTCATTGAATTAGCTAGATAGAAGGGTATTTCTCAAACTGGAGGTTTAGATATTAAATTCTGATATGTTTTTAGGGGTCTGTAAATTCTCTAAAGGAATTTTAAAATTGTTGTGTTTTCATTTTAATTATAATTCTGAATCACCTGGATCTCTGTTATAATCAAGTTGCACTGTACAATTTCAGTGCCCGTGTTTGTGTTTCAGAAACACCAGACTGAAACAACACTCAGAATGTAAACTTCTGATTACAGAGGAGTGCTGGCTATAAATGATCATTCAATCTTTGGAAAATATAATTGGTTTTACCCAATAGCTCCTTAACTAGCAGGATAGGATATCCCTTAGGTAATTCCTCTTAGTAGAGAGAGGAGCGTAGTTAGTAATTGTTTTATCTGTGTTCACTTCTGTGGCTCAAAAAAAAAAAAAAGGAAGGGAAAGAGGGAGGAGAGAAGGAAGAAGGTTTCCAGTACATGAATAATAGAAGGATGGTGTAAGAACTAGGCTGAGTGGAATTTTCTTTCTCACTTGATTTTTTCTCAATTTTAGTTTTATGACCTGTTTCAATGAATTAGGGGAATGTTTGAGCCCTTGAAATCAGCAGGTCCCCTGACTACAAAGTTTATTTTGTTAATTCAGATTTGATAGTGTCCCTTTACTATGTAAGTGTCTCTTGTTGCAAGTCATCTGAGATCCTTTATGGAAGAAGATGATATGCATAAATGAATCTATCAGTCTAGACTTCAATGTATCATTGAAAAGTCTGATGAAAAATCTTCCATCTCCTAATTTGTTTAAAGAATCTTCACAATGCCATAATTGATACAGGCACGTCATAAGCAGGTTAAAATTTTTTCAGCTCTCTCTCTTCACTATGCTCTTGATTTTTCACCTTCCAAAGCAACTCATTTTTATCAAGTTTGTTCAAACATATCTAGGTCCTTTACTGGCTTCCTTCCCCCCCACCCCCTCAGAAAATTCCCTTCACCGGCTTCCTTGAACACAGAGCTGTTTGCTTCTTAGTAAAGTTGATTATTGCTGACTTCCTGAGAAGAATATGGAGATGCAAATAGCCAGGTGTTGTCATTATCATTGCACAAAGTAAAAGCCGTTTAGAGCTAATCTAAGATAAATCTACTTGAGTGAGTTTCTAAAGGTGGTCTTGGGTTTATTGTGTTCATTTCCCTGAAACTGTTTAGAAATGCCTGAGGAAAAGATGATGGTCTCTTTAACTTCAGTTGGGTCTCTCTTGGTCTAAATATCGTAGTCTAAAAATAGGGGCGAGGGAATTTTGAAATCAATACATTTTTTGTAAAAGCTGTATAATATGCATATTTTTAAGGAGACAACAGGAGTGTAATGAATGTTTGCTCTTGTCAAGGGGAAATGTGTGTTTCAGATAAAAAGTGAGTTAGGATCTTGGAGTCTTGTGGTTCAAACTGAGTTTCAACTGAAGTAGTAGGAATAGAGAAAAATACATAAAACAAAAGCAAAACCCTCCTGAATGAGATAATTTTGGTTTTGTTGCTTAATCAGAAACTAAGAAATAGTAGTGGGTATCTCAGAGCCCCAGGTTTTAACCAATAATCAAATGGGTTAGCCAATAGTTGCAAAATATACTTAGCCTATAACTTCTTCTTGCAAGCTACTGTACATAGTTACTCACTTTTTCTTTAATAGGTTGGCAGATGTATAGAGATGACTTCAGGCCTTTGAAAGTCATATGTATATATGCTGGTACTATAAGAGTCATGCTGTGTACCAGGCTGTTGTCCCAATTAAAATTATAATTAGAAGAAAGAAAATTATTAGGTTTAATTTTTTCTCTTGTTATACGTTGGGTGTAAAACTGATTTTTGAGTCATTTAAAAAATATGTACTATCTTAAGTTCCGTTGTTTTAGCAAATCTAACTTTTCCTCATGTTTTGTATTGATAGACATAGAACTCACTTAAAAGTGCTCTACAAGGGGCCAGCCTGGTGGCGCACTGCTACAGTGCGCCACTTGGGAAGCGCGGTGGCGCTCCCGCTGAGGGTTCGGATCCCACGTACAGACCGGTTCCCGCTCACTGGCTGAGCGAGGTGTGGGAGCAACACCGAGGGTTGCGATCCCTTTGCCGGTCCCGGTCTGGTACGGGCGCGACACTGAGGGTTGCGATCCGTTGCCGGACACGAAAAAAGACAAAAAGGAAAAAAAAAAAAAAAGTGCTCTACAAGGGCCAGCCCGTGGCTCACTCGGTAGAGTGCGGTGCTGATAACACCAAGGCCACGGGTTCGGATCCTATATAGGGATGGCCGGTTTGCTCACTGGCTGAGCATGGCGCTGACAACACCAAGCCAAGGGTTGAGATCCCCTTACCGGTCATCTTTAAAAAAAAAAAAAAAAAAGTGCTCTACAGGTTTAAAGGACATTCCAGTTTTCATATTATATCAGTTAGAATGTTTTTGGTTACAGGTAAGGGAAATTTCCAACTAAACTGGCTT
Source organism: Galeopterus variegatus (assembly GCF_000696425.1). Classification (NCBI taxonomy): domain Eukaryota; kingdom Metazoa; phylum Chordata; class Mammalia; order Dermoptera; family Cynocephalidae; genus Galeopterus; species Galeopterus variegatus. The sequence goes on along the minus strand of NW_007726129.1, from coordinate 186,439 downwards.
AGTAAGGAATGAATTATCACACCTAACAAAAAGTCAAGGATTGGTAATTCTTTGGCTCAGTGACATCATTCAAGACCCATATTCTTTTTATCTTTCTGTTCTGCCAGCCTCAGCTTATGGGTCTCATCCTCATGGTTTCAAGTTGGCTGCAGCAAATCTAAGGCAACTCTAACTCATATATCCTTAAGATAGCCAAAGGCAAAAAGTTTTCTCAAACTCTTCCAGCAGACTTTCCTTCAGTTGCTGCCCTGGCGGCTATGTTCTTTGACCACTTGCATTCATTTCGTTCTCCATAGAAACCTTGTCAGGCTGACTCCCACCTGGAGACTGGGATACAATAGTCTTGAGACACCAGTCACATGGCCTGATGAGAGCAAGAGGATGTCAGAGGCTAGCAGAGTCCCAGGAAATGGGGCAAAGCTGTAAACCCTGAAGAAGACCATGTCTGAGCAAGGATGTGACAAATCTAGGATATGCATGTGAAGCCTAAGGGAAATCCAGTCTGCAGAGAACGTAGTGGCAGGGCACTTTGAGAGTGGATGCATGAGTGTTCTAGCTCTTTTAGTCCAATACCTGGAAAACAAGGGGGCAAGTGGGTCCAGAGCCAGCTGACCAGGTACCATGCAGTGTCTTGAGATGGTGACCCTCCTACTGGCTCTGCTGGTTCTTAGGTGCACTTTGGGTGGGTTGGTGGAACACACAGTTAAGTGGATGCTCATTTTGAAAGGAGTAATGAAGCTCAGGGCAGGAATTTACATAAATGGAATGTTAAATTGTGATTTGTGAATGTAAAATGGTATGCTCTTGACTTACATGGTGGGTCAGTATGAGAAACACCCACATGATTTCTACATTGAATATAAAACTTCAGTTGTCCACTCTCCTCTACTAGTCTTCACTTTTCCCTCAGGTCTTCACATGACTTGTTCCTTCAGGCCTTCTCTTCTAAGAGCTTTTCCCTGAGCCCTCACTCCTGGCTCTCAAGCCCCCACATTCACCCCCATCTCTGCCTTCCTTACTTCATAGCCTTGATGGCTGCCAGAAAATTTATTTATTGTTTATCATCTTTTTCCCTAACTAGAAGTAGACTTCATGAAGATGGGGACTGTGCTTTCCTGTTCATGCTATGTACCAGTACCGAGAACATACTTGGAATGTTATAGGTACTCAGTTGAAGATTTGCTGGATGAATGAATGAAATAACCTCTTAGTGTTCTCCCTAAAGTTTTTGTCTCCTAGTGAATTGATATTCCTCCTTTTATTGGATAATAAGAGCTGTGTTTTCCATTTCCTTTTTTGCCTTAGCTACCAGGAAATACACTAAATTTTGGGTTCATTTGCAACAACCATCCTGAACTTGGGATGTCTGCACTCCTCTCACTGTAGAGCTTTTGAAATATTACTTTTGGGCTGAGCCCGTGGCACACTCAGGAGAGTGCGGTGCTGGGAGTGCAGCAGCGCTCCCGCCGCGGGTGTGGATTCTATATAGGGATGGCCGGTGCACTCACAGCGCTCACTGGCTGAGCACGGTGCGGCGGGTCTCAAAAAGGACAAAAAAAAAAAATAGTCTTTTTTTTTTTGGTGGCTGGCTGGCTTGGGGGTCCAGAAAAAAACAGTCATTTTTAAACACAGACATATCCAATGGGAGAGAACAGAGAGCCCAGAAATAAACACTTGCATATATGGTCAAATGATTTTTAACAAGGGTGCCGAGACCATTCAATAAGAAAAGAACTGTCTCTTTGGCAAATGGTGTTAGGAAAACTCAATATCCACATGCACAAAAGAATGAACTTGGACCCGCCTCCTTACACCTTATAAGAAATTAACTCAAACCGATTAAAGACCTAAATGTAAGATCTAAAACTATAAAACTCTTAGAACAAAACATAGGGGGAAAGCTTCATGACACTGGATTTGGCAAGGGTTTCTTGGAAATGACACCAAAAACACAGGCAACAAAAGAAAAAAAATTTATTATAAGTTGCCTTAAATCCTATATGGAAGTAAATGAGGATTGAATAATAATAAGTGAACTGATTGAAGGGTAACAGAGGGAGAAGTCAAAGAAGAATACCACACTTTTGAGCCTGAGTGAATAAGATAATACTGGAGCTGTTGCTTATAAAATAGGAACCAGATCAAACATTATTCATGGAAGTCTCTCTCTCACCATTTTGGCACATCTCACTCCATTGTTATTGCTTGGTCAGTTTTTTTTCCTCTTCTCCATTAGGCTTTGAGTGCTGTGAGGGCAGGGACTATATATTTCTTGCTTATGATTGGGTCCCCAGTGCCTGGCACATAGTACATACTTAAATATTTGATAAGTTAATTAATTTAGTATGCCCTTTTTTTTTTAACCATTTATTAAGCCCCTACCTTAGTAGACATTAACTTGTTCTTCATGTGCTCTTACCGTTTTCAACCTGCAATTACCCCTCCTTATGGATTTCCAAACTTCTTTCATTTTTCAGTGCCTTCCTTCCCAACAAGGAACCTTCCTTTAACCACAACAGCCTCCCACTCCAGGGCTCATGAATGTGTGCCTTTTCTTCCTTCCCAGTCTCCTAAATCTCATTTCCCTGATGACTAAACCAAAGGTGACTCATCAACTCACAGTTTACAACTAGAAGGGGCCAGAAAGATCATCTTATCTGACTGGCTCATCTCCACTTGGTCCAGAGAGGGGAAATGAGTACCAACGTGATACTGCTAGTTGACAGCAGGGCCCAAACTAGAACACAGATCTCTTAACTCTGGATTCCTATCTCACACTGCAGAACAAGTAAATTCCTTTGTAACTTCAGGAAGGGAGAGCACTACAACCAAATTAGAGTAGTATATTTCCCTCTTAGTTGGAAATATCTTAAATGCAGGAATTAAGTGTCATAGGAATTAAGTGTCAGACAAACTAAATTTGATCCCAGCTCTGTTTGCTCTTTGGACAAGTTATTTAACCCCTCTATCTTGATGTTTGTCCTTTGTATCTTTTTTCTATGCATTTGTATTTTTAATATACGTATTTAAATCTGTGAATGTGGTTGGTTAGTAATGAGAGAAGTTGGGGCCGGCCCGGTGGCGCACTGGATAAGTGCGCCGCTTGGGAAGCGCGGCGGCGCTCCCGCCCGAGGGTTCGGATCCCACATACAGACCGGTTCCCGCTCACTGGCTGAGCGAGGCGCGGGAGCAGCGCCGAGGGTTGCGGTCCCGTTGCTGGTCCCCGGTCCGGTGCGGGGGCAACACTGAGGGTTGCGATCCGTTGCCGGACACGGAAAAAGACAAAAGACAAAAAAATAATAATAATAATAATGAGAGAAGTTGTGTGTGTGCATTTTTACATACATAAATGGAATATACTGGTTCTGTTAGTTTCTTTTACTTAACAATGATTTTGAGGAGCCTTTTCCATGTCAGTGCATATAATTGTGTCCTGTTCCTTTTAATGACTGCATAGTGTTCCATAATGAGTATACCATAGTTATTCAACCACTTCCATATTAATTAACATGTAGTTTACTTCTTATTTTTCACTACTACAGTTGTGCAGTAAAATCTTTATGCAGATATTCTTTTTTTTTTTTTTGTCCTTTTTGTCTTTTTTCGTGACCGGCAACGGATCGCAACCCTCAGTGTTGCCCCCGCACCGGACCGGGGACCAGCAACGGGACCGCAACCCTCGGCGCTGCTCCCGCGCCTCGCTCAGCCAGTGAGCGGGAACCGGTCTGTATGTGGGATCCGAACCCTCGGGCGGGAGCGCCGCCGCGCTTCCCAAGCGGCGCACTTATCCAGTGCGCCACCGGGCCGGCCCCTTTATGCAGATATTCTTGTGTATATGTGTAACTACCCCTCTAGGATAATATTCAGAAATGTAAAGACCACGGGCTGGCCCGGTGGCGCACTGCTACAGTGCGCCGCTTGGGAGTGCGGCGGCGCTCCCACCGAGGGTTCGGATCCCACATACAGGCCGGCCGCTCACTGGCTGAGCGAGGTGCGGGAGCGACACCGAGGGTTGCGATCCTGTTGCCGGTCCCGAAAAAAGACAAAAAGGAAAAAAAAAAAAAAAAGAAATGTAAAGACCAGGTCAAAGAGTATACACATTCAAAGACTCCTCTTTTCTGCTCTGAAAATAGGCTATGGCTAAGTCACTACTGATTCAACTCTGGCATTATATAATGTTGATGTTAACCAGGCAGAGGGTGTCTTGTGACTGCATGTAGTATATTAGGAACTGGGAGCATTTTGGAGAAATTGCACCTTCATCATTTTCTTATACTGTGTGGAAGATACATTGTGTTCCTGACCTTGAGGGGGGAAAATAAAACAAAACAAAACAAAAATATTCTTTCTCTTCCTTCCAAGAGTCTGAGATTAGTGAAATAATGATCTCTAAGCAAACTCTACTTACTCTATGATAGCAAGAAACACCCAGAATTATAATTGTAGTACTTATCTGTTTATACCCAGCCCCTAAACTTTGGGCTTCTTAAAGGGTAGAGATGATGTTTTATCAATTTTTGTCTCCTAGGACATTAGCATGATACCTAGCAAATAATTACGTTTTGTTGAATAAATTAATGAATTCAGTTCAACATTTCTCTTTGTTGAGTACCTAGAACATGCAAAGACTGCTAAGAATTGATAGGAACAGAGATGAAGCAGTCAAAGTTCTATCCTCAGGGAATGTATAGTCTTATGGGAGAAATAGATATAGGCTTAAAATTTCTAGGAATCAGGGCATTAGTGACAAATGTGATTTAAGCCAAAATGACTTAAGTACAAAGTATGTAGGACTTGCATGGAGATCTAATTAAAGCTTACTGAGGGAGGCTGACCAGTTGACTCACTTGGGAGAGCGTGGTACTGATAACACCAAGGTCAAGGGTTGGGATCCCTGTACCGGCCAGCCGCCCCCAAAGAATAAAACAAAAATGAATAAAGCTGACTGAGGAGATGAGGAAGGTTTCACAAAGGAAGTGGCATTTGATCTGGGCATATCAGTGATTTTTTTAATATAGGTGATCATTTTGGTAATTAAGAACAGCATTTGAACAAAGGCTTCAGAAAAAATTTTGTCAACATAAAGATATGTATCCTTGGGACTTCAAAAATGCTAAAAGTGGAGTTATCTGTACTTGGGCTCTGGAACTAGGATGTCAACCAAGATCAAGCCAAAACAGCTTTAGTTCTTGGTATGTCTGTGGAGGGAGAAGTTGCTTCCATATATAGAAACACATATATAAAAGACCTTCAATTCTGAATGTCTTAACATGCTGCTATTTCTCCTGTCTTTAAAAACAAAATACAACTAAAACTTCTTTTGGCCCCACTTTCTTGACCAGCTGCCACCCCATTTCTTTGATCTGCCTTGCAGAAAAACTCCTTAAGTTATCTTTCTGTCCCCAATTCATCTTCTCCCATTCTGTCTTAAATCTACTTCTATCATGCTCTCACCCCCACCAGTCCATCAAAACTGTTCTTGTCAAGGTCAACAGTGACTTCATTGCTACTCAGTCTAATGGTCAACTTTTAGTCTCCTCCCTTCCCGACCTGTTAGCAGCATTTGATGCAGTTGACCATTCCTTCCTCTCTGATACACTTTCTTCCTTTAATTTCTAGGATATCACACTAATTTTCCTCCTACTTGATTGGTCATTCCTTTTCGGTCTCCTTTGCTGGTTCCTCCCCTCCCAGACCGCTTACTGTTGAAAGGCCTAGGCTCCGGCCTTGGTCTGCTTCTTTTCTCTGCTTACATTCATACCTTTTGTTATCATATCTCATAGTCTGAAAGCTTTAAATATAATATGTATTCCATTGATTCCAGAATGTATTTCTCCGGCTCAGACCTTTGTTCTGAACTCTATTCTCATATATCTTCAGCTACCTACTAGACATGTCCAAAACTGAATCCTGATCCTTCCTCCTACCTCAAACCTGCTTCACTTAGAGACTTTCCCTTCTCAGTTGATCATAACTTCATCCTTCCAGTCACAAAAACAAAAATCCTAGAAGTCATTCTTGGAGTCATCAGGAAATCATGTTGGCTTTATCTTCAGAATATATACAGTATCTTTTTCTCACCACCTCTTCTGTTCAAGGTGCCATCTCTCTCCAGCAGCTTACTGCAATAGCTTCCAACTTGTACCCTTGCTCCACCCCAGACACACATGGTGTGTTCTCCACACTGCAGACAGAGTGACCTTTTTGCACTCATTTGCTCAAAATCCTCCAAAGGCCTCTCATTTTACTCAGAGAAAAAACCCAAGTCCTTATAGTGGCCTACAAAGGCCCTTCAAGATCTGCACCACAACCCTACCCCTGCCCTTACCCCTCTCGCCTCATCTTGGGCTTCCACAATTCCTAAGACATGCCAGGCATGCTCCTGCACAGCTGTTTACACTGGTTGTTGCCTCTTTCTGGTGAGCTTTTCCCCCAGATATCCACGTGGCTGACACCCTCACCTTCCAATCCTTGCGTAGTCATCATCTGAATGCAAATCTACCCTGATTATCTTTTAAAAATTTGAAGTCTGTCACCATCCTCATTGTTCCTTATATCCTTTACTCACCTTACTTCCCCCCCCCATAGCATTTATGACCTTCTAACATACTATATAATTTACACTAGACTCTAGGCTCCACAAGAGGAGGAATCATTGTCTCTTATTTGCTGGCATATCCCAAGCACCTGGAACAGTGCCTAGCATTTACTAGGCCTCTCAATAAATATTTGCCAAATGAATGAATAAATCAGAGTTCTCTATTCAACAAGGATTCAAAATATCTTCATTGTTTTTCACTCAATTTGCTTATCTGAACAGGCAAATAAGTAGGAAAAGTACGGGGCTGATGACTGAGGTCTAGCGTGGGGCCACACTTGCTATTTGTGTAATAACCATGGGCTAATGAGAGTTGTTTTGGGTTTGTGAAAGTTTAAGCTATATATTTATGACATATACATTTTCTTTTATGTATATGTAAAATTTTAAAAGGTCCCTGTAATCTGACTCTGAAGATAACAGCTACTAACATTATGGGGAATATCTTCTTCACATGTTTTATTGCTACATATAGATTTTTAGAATAAAATTGAGATTCTACTTGCTTTTTCACAAAACCATACATCATGAATATTTTCCCTGACATGAAATATTCTTCCAGAGCATGATTTTTACTGGTTATGTAAGTACTTTAAAAAGCATAAGATACCATGCAATGTACCATGGTGATATTATTATTCCTTCTTCAAGAAGCTGAGATTTTGGCTGACTGGTTAGCTCAGTTGATTAGAACGCAGTGCTGATAACACCAAGGTCCCGAGTTCAATCCCTGTACTGGCTAGCCACCAAAACAACAACAACAAAAAAAAAGCTGAGATTTTGTTTTAAAAGATTTTGATTTCTTCCCTTTTTCTGTAGGGGACATGGTCTCAAAGTACCGAGAACCTTTGATCCATACCTTCCTAAGGGGAGCAAGAGATCCAGATAGTGCTCACCGGGCCAGCAGCTTAGTCAACCTTGGAGAACTGTGTCAGAGGCTGGACTTTTTGCTGGGTGCTGTGGTTCATGAGGTATGCATGTTGCTTCCTTTCTCTAAAGCTTATTTTCACTTGGACCTATGATACAGCTTGGGACTGGGAGTCAGGAGACATGTGTTCTTTTTCCAGACCTGCCCCTGCCTCCCTGTGAGACAGGACAAGCAAATCACTTAACTTTCTTAGGCTCATTTTTTTCATATGTATATTGAAAATTATATTCGTAAGAATTTCTTTCTTTCTTTTTTTTTAAAGATGACCAGTAAGGGGGTCTTAGCCCTTGGCTTGGTGCTGTCAGCACAACGCTCAGCAGTAAGCGAACTGGCCAGCCCTATGTAGGATCCGAACTCATGGCCTGGGTGTTATCAGCACCGCACTCTTCCGAGTGAGCCACAGGCCAGCCCTAGTAAGAATTTCTTAGTTGCGAGTGACAGGAAATCATTTTAATCTACTTAAGCAATAAAAGATGACTTATTATAAATATTCCAAGGTAACTAACAGAATTGAAGAAACTTTGAAGAAGGGTAGATAGAACTTTACCCTGGATCTTTGGGCCATCTGGGAGTTTTATCTCTATTTACAGAACATATCTTAGGCAAATACTCTAATTGGCCCTCTTTGGTCACAGGTGCCCTGTGTTCAGGGGGATGGGGTATTTTACCAGAAAAGACTTAAGTTCCATGTTTTGTTCACCAAACAAATTATACCCAATGTCTGGCACATAGTAGGTACTCAGTAATTGTTGAAAGGATGAGTGGATAGCCAAAATAATAGCCGTATGAGGTGTTGGGGCTGGAAGCTCCTTCTGGTTTCAGAGTTGATGATTTTATGAAATCTGTATCTTGCTGTTGTCCTCTATGACCATGTTCCTTTGGCTTCTTAAATTTTATCTTTGCCTTGAATTTATTTAGTTATCAGTATATCAATATATGTGCCAGCCGGTTAGCTCAATTGATTAGAGTGTGGTGCTGGTAACACCAAGGTCCAGGGTTCAATCCCTGTACTGGCCACCTGCCAAAAACAAAACAAAAGAAAAGCAATATATCAATGTATATCTTGAGCACCTACTATGTGCTACAGATGATGATGGGCAGAAAAGGTCTAGTTTATATGTAGCCAGGACTCTTTTTACTATCAATGTACTTGACCATCTTAAATCTTTTCTGGAAGAAGATGGCTTATAAATTATAAATAAGTAAAATACAGTTTAAGTTAACTTTTTATTTATGAGAGACCCAGATTTCTCATCTAGAGCACATAGCTTCACAAGAACAAATCACAAAAAGAAAACTGTAATACTGGCTTCTTTTACAATCATCAGTATGCTAAGGCTGAACATCAAATCTTAAGAGGTACCTACTGAGGGGGGATTTTCTTCAGTGTGGGGTAGTTGTGTTCATATCAATAAGCAGAGAAGCGCACTCGCAAATGTATCTATACACTTGAATTTATGGTTTTTCCTGATTCCTGAGCTTTACACATTTTGCTTTGTTGGTTATAAAAACTACTCTCATTGTTAAATTCCAGACTAGGATTTTTAGGAAAGTTATATATCAGTCATTTCCTCCCCTTTAACTCTTCCTTGAGGTATCACCAGGTACACCTCTATCCCCAAATTTTTGTGCCCTTTTTAAACTAAATTAGAAAAAACAATTAACACCTAGTTAAAACCTTAAGTTCTGTAATATACATGAATCATTAGGTACCTCGTCTTTGGTTGTTTTGGATGGTACTTAGCAAATCTCTTATTTCTTTAGTAATATTAACTTGTAACACTTAAGAGAAGGCTTTTGTGAGTCTATTTGGTTATATTGTCTGAAGATTTCAGCCTAGTATAATTTCTCTGGGTCAAATACTGAAGTGGTTTCCACATTTTTTCTCTGTTTTCTTGTTCTCTTCATAAGACTCAAACCAAACAGAATCGTAAACCATGAACTGAAACTGCTGGACCATGAGCCAAACCACACCCAAATATTATTATTTTTAATAATGGCTTTACTGAGATATAATTCACATACCATACAATTCACCCATTTAAAGTGTACAATTCAGTGGTTTTTAGTATATTGGCAAAGTTGTAACAGTATCACAAAAATTTTTTTAAACATAGCCATTATCTATGCAAAAATTTTCCCCAGATCTCCAAGTGGATCAGCTCAGCCTTGATGGGATCCATATATGGTCTAAAGCTAATGAACCTGAGCAGCCTGAACATCATGATCTCTAAACCCAAACAGTGAGATCATATTTCTTTTTGACTCCTTAGACTCTTTCCTTTCTCTTTCTCTATTTTTTTTTTTTTTCTTCTAAAAAAGATGACCAATAAGGGGATCTTAACCTTTGACTTGGTGTTGTCAGCACCACGCTCACCCAGTGAGCAAACCGGCCATCCCTATATAGGGATCCAAACCCGTGGCCTTGGTGTTATCAGCACCGCACTCTCCCGAGTGAGCCACAGGCCAGCCCCTCCTTTCTCTCTTTTAAGGAAACTGCAGCATGCTGGCGACATGTGATTTGCTGTCAGAAGTGTTGGAGAAATTTCTTGCTTTGGTTGATTAGGAAGATTGAGCTAAAGCAGATTTTGTAACATTCAAGAAGTATCATCTTTCTGGAGGCCCACCCGACCAAAAAACCCAATTTGCCAGGCACCCTTGGGGATGGGAATCAATGAGGGCCCACCTCCACCTCCTACTTACCTGTGTTTACTTGAGCAAATGAGACTCTCAGCTCAGTTTCTTGATCTAGAAAATGGGACTAAAATACCTACAATGCAAGATTGTTACAAGGATCTAGAGATAATATATATGCTTGATATAATGATTTATTCAACAATTTTAATCAAGAGCCAAGTAGTATTCCGGACACATAAGACATATCACTCTTAAAGGTAAACAATGATTCCCATTTTCATGGAGTTTCCATTCCAGGGTGAGGAGACAGACAAGAAATAATATACATATTCAATCAGTAAAGTATATATAGTATGTTAGACAATGGTAAGTGCTATGGCAAAATAAAAAAGAGGAGAGGAAGGGAGAATCAGGATTGTAGTATTAGGTGGTGGGGAGGTTGCAGTATTAAATAAGAAAGGTGACATTTGAGTAAAGACATTTTACATTTCTGTATAAGATTTTTCTTTAAGGAGCATCTTGGTCATTTGAAGTGGGCTGATGACAGTGATGAGGATGAGCACCAAGGAAATGAGAACAACAGGTAGCCAATGTCTTTAAAATGTCCCCAGTTGTACATTTACCAAACTCCTACAATGTGTCAGGCTCTTTGTTAAGGGCTGGGGATGCAAAATCCTATCAGACACAACTGTACCTCCTGGGCATGGGTAATCTGTAATCTGGTGTAAGATACATACATCAGTGATTACAGATATAGCCCACTGGGATAGGTGCTGTGAGAGCACATTTGAGGAGCCCCTTGGTCAGGTTTGGGTGTTGACAAAGAGGTCCTGGAGGAAGAGACCCTTGAAGCTGAATCTGGAGAACAGGTAGAAGTTAGGTGAGCCAGGAAGGCAGAGGTGAACATTTCAGCAGAGGGAGCAGCTTGTTCAAGGACATGGCAGTGTGGGATGCATGACATGCTCAAAGGACTACAGGAAGATCCCAAAGGCTCAGCTAGAGTGAAGGGGCGGAGGGGCTAATTAAGACAGGAGCTGAGGCAAGATAGGCAGGGGCCACGTCATGAGGGCCTTAGCTTTATGGCTTCCGGGCACACAACAAGAATCAAGCATTGCTTATTTAGCCTTCAGAAATAAAAGTACAAATAGGTAGTATGGGTGAAGTGCAGATAGGTAGGCTGTTTGTCTACCATGAGTGCTGGCACAACAAGAAGCACCATTTGTGACCCTGGGACCTTCTTTATGTCTCAACCTTAAAATCAGGATGAGGAGCTGCTGCTATGGGGTTACTTACCTGGCAAATCTCTTGTCCAGTTCTCCTGCCCCACTTCTGGAGACCTGGATTGTTTTACATCAATCCCAGGAGTGTTGACGATTATTAATAAATTGTGAGCACAACAAGGGCAGAACAAATCTTTATTCACCTTTTCATACCCCCTAGTACCTATCATAGTGCTTGACATATAGTGGATGCTAAGTGTTGGCTGATCAATATTGAGTGAAGAAGAGGGTAAGGCTGGTTGGGAAGACTAGTTACTACATGTTTAAAAAATAGTCATAATAGCAAGCACTTAATACTCTTCTGAGTGCCTTAATGATCCAATCCTCACAGAGGAAACTGAGGCATAGCGAAACTAAATAAGTTGCCAAGATCACGCAGATAGGAAGTGGCGGGCCAGGATTTAAATGCCGACAGTTGGTTCCAGAATCTGTGCTCTTAACCACTCCTCCATATTGTCTCTCAGTAAATGTTTTTAGTTCATTTATAAGATTGCTTTTGTGCCTTTGAAACGGAAGAGGATTGCCATATGAGAAAAGCTACAGACAGGAAGGGTCATGTAGCTGTGTCTTAATAGAGCTTTTTTTTGGCAGTGAAACTTTAGAAGGCAGTATATTCTCTCTGATTTGAAAAACCAGGTGTTTCCATCTCATATAATTTTGTCTCTTCTTTTTAGATGTTCCTTCTTATGTAGCATCCCATGCTTGCCTTGTCATCAGTGCCAAACCAGCTACCTTGGATGGACTACAAGTTTGAACATGCTTGGACACCTGCCAGTCTTAGTATTTCAGCCATTGAGTCTTTCTAGAGTCAGACAACTCTAGTCCATTCACATGGAAAGAATGGGATATTTGGCTTGGCTCTTAAGTAGTTCTTCATTCATTTGTTTATTCATTCAGCAAATATTTATTGAGCACTTACTCTATGCCATTTAGGACTATAGCCAAGCCATGTGCTAGGTGCTGGGGACCCAGCTGTGAACACAACAAAGTCCCTGTCCTCATGGACCTGACATTCTTGAGAGGAAAGGTAGACAATAAACAAGTAAACAAATATGACCATGTCAGGTGGTGGTAAAGTGCTAAAGAGAGAATCTAGTAAGATAAGGAGCACAAAGGGAGCTTGTTATTGTATATCACTTGGATGTACAAGAAAGGCTTTACTGATGAGTGACATTTGAGCAAGGACGGAAGGAAGCAAGGGGTGCATGTAGATACCAAGGGAGGGAGCATTCCATGCAGAGGGAGATGCAAGTACAGAGGTCCTAAGGCAGGTGTAGGCTTGGTGTGCTGAGGAACAGCAAGGCCAGTGTGGCTTGAGAGAAGAGAGGGTACGAGAAAGAATTGTAGGAGCTGGCATCAGAAAGGTGGTGGCCAGTCCAAATGGGGCCCTCTACAGACTTTGGTTTTTTCTGTGAGTGAGATGGGAAGCCAGAGCAGAGGAATGAAACTATTTAACTTACTTTTAAAAATTACTGTGGCTTCATCTATGACAATTTTTTCAGTGTCCCATGAAAGCTCTTGAAGTTTTTTGTAGTTTTGAAAATGCTTAGCTCCAGTGTATGCTAGTGGAGAAGGAACTTTAACATTGGGGAAACCTGTCTTTGACTGCAAACTGAAGGAATTCTCCTTCGTGAGCAATTTTCATGTGCCAGGTATGCTAGAGATCTCAGATAAAGGATCCAATCTCTTCCTTTAAGGAAATCTCCTCAGAGTGGGAAACACAGAGTAACCAGACAGTGGACTAGAGCAATATGGTTAGAGGCCACACAGGGTGCTGAGGGAACGCAGAGCTGGGACCCTGTTAAACTTGTCAGGTCATCGAAAAGGTTGCATTGATCAAGTGTTAGTCAGGCAGAGGAGGAGGAGAAGCCAAGCTATTTCAGTATAAAATTGAACAAGCTGGCTGGTTAGCTAAATTGGTTAGAGTATGGTGCTGATAACACCAATGTCCAGTGTTCAAATCGCTGTATTGGCCAGCAAAAAATAAAAAAGTAGCCATCATGGTCTCTTCTAACATAATCTGATCTGGGGGCATCAGTGCCCTTTCTCCCTAGTTTTAACTCTTGGGCATCTGAAGAAAGCTGTCCCAACGGTTGAGTGGTCCAGGTTTGGGCACTGTCTGTGCTACGACTGTACTGGCTGGTGGGGAGGGATATAAAGTGTAAGCTCAACCCTTCCACAGTCTTTGTACTGGGAATTCAGGTTTTTCTTCTCCGTTGATGTCAAGATTTAACCTATTTAGAGAGCATTCTTACTATTTTCCCCAATTTCTGTGTATTCTTGTCAAGAGCTGTGTTGCACAAAACCAAATCTTGAGAGGTTCTTTCATCTGTATTACTCTCTATGAGAAGTACATATGATTTAGGTGAACCATAGTGAGAGGCCTGTCCTTAATACAGCAAATAAGATGTGTCCCAGGTGACAAATTTATTGCACAGTCTACTGTTAATGTGCTGCCTAGAATTCCACATATCGGAACTTTGGGGTCTACTGCATGATCCCGTTGAATGGTCTGAATTTATTATCACTTTTGCCACAATAAGCTCTGTTTCCTAAGTGATAGGGCTCTTGCAGTTCGAGGATATGTAGACCCCTGAGATGAGGACTTGGGTGGATGTTCTGGGAAGCCCCAAGGAAGCTGAAGTTGCTACCATGGTTGCCTCCATGGCAGGTTGATTGAGTAAACCGAGCTCATACTAATTATTGCCACTCTGCTTTTGCTGTTAAGGTTTCTCAGTTTGCAGATGGTCTAGTTTCAGACAAATTAACAGACCAACAGAATTTTAACAAAGGAAGCTTTAGGAAAAGGGATGAAGATACAGCTGGAAAATTGAAGTCATGCTTCCTTGATACATACCTGAACTCTGGTACCTTCTCACCTGGAGTTTTCCAGAGTCAGTTGGTAATCTTGTCATTTTTAAATAGTTCTGATTATGCTTGGTTTGTGCCAGCTGTTTGAGGAATGGTGTTTTTCCTTATTTCTATTGGCTCCTGTCAAGTGTTAAATTGCTTAAACTGACCTTTAATTTTTCCAAAGCAATCATCAGTCTCTGTGTATGGCTTTCAGAATTGGATGTGATTTACATGATTTAGCCAGTGAAGAGAAAGCTTTCCATCCTATGGTTTATTTGAATAGGTACGTTTTCCCTCAGGGCAGGTGACGCGAAGATCATAGAATGGGTTTCTGCCTCCTGGGAGGACTTAGAAACAGAATAGAAATATCACACCAATTCATAAATTAGTAAAAACCTTACATCATGTATCTATCATTCGCCAGGGCTTTTAAGGGTGTAACACAATGTTGGGTATGTCCTTAGGATTGGAAGTGAAAGACTAAGCATGGAGTGACTTGTTCAGACTGGATAGATGGAAGAGAGTGGCCATGCCTCCTGCCTGCTTCTAGTCTTTGACGAGGGTCTGTCCCACTGGCCTGCAGGAGAACAGCATTATGAGCTGTTATGGGAGCTTGGCTGAACAGAAGAAGGCTGTTCTTACCTCTAGATAAATATCTGAAAGACCATATTAAAATCCTGATGCTCTAAAACATTATGCATGACCAGCTGTTATACATGTCATAGGATTTGGTCCTGATGGCAGAGGCATTGAGGAAAGTTCACAAATGTTCTTCCTTTGTCAGGTCTCTTCCTGATTGTACTAGGTGGCTGATTGCAGATGAGCTTGGTCCAGTCTGATGCATAAAATCACCAACAGCCTGCGGCAGACAGGAGGCCATCCCAGCTGATCTCAGCAAGGCTGTAATCGTCAGCTCCTCTCACAGTCATGCCTTCAAGGGGGAGAGGGATTTGAGAATTGGCCTTGAGGGCTGGCCAGATAGCTCATTTGGTTAGAGCGTGGTGTTATAACACCAAGGTCAATGGTTCAGATCCCCATACCAACCAGCCAGCAAAAAAAAAAAAAAGAAAGAAAGAAAAGAAAAGAAAAAGAATTGGCCTTGAAGGGAAAGCCCTTTTCCAGCCAGGAGGCTGAAGCCTAGATATCTCAATTGTGGAATTAATGCCTGACAGTCAGAGCTGGCCTTACACTGATAGCTGAGGCGGAAGCGTGGCTTGCCCAGCACAGTGAGCCAGAATAGAGGTAACGAACAAAAATACGAACAGGATTCTAGGCCAGGAAGCTTTGTTCTGCCAAACATGGAAGCATGGGCCCAAAGCTAAACCTTAGGGGAAGGGGGCAAAATGCTTGGGAGCCTCTGTTCATTACATGGCCCTGGGCTGGCTTTTGTACATGAGTTATCAGATTGAGTAAGCTAAACTTTTGTGTGTCAAGAAGGACTCAGACCTAGCTCTAACTTGTTTCTCTGATTTCAGCTCTTACCTCGTAAATACTAAGCCTGAAAGTGGAGGTGGCTATTATACTGTTTTCTGTTTGGAGGTTGCCCAAGGAATTCCTCTTAGGATGGACTTGCTTCCACCGTTAATGCCAGAGGCGTGGAAGCTACTGCTGGCCTTGGGGTCGGAAGGTCCCAGGTTACAGGCAGAAGCAGCTTACTAAGTCTTATTGGAAAACAGCCCCTAAAGAGTTGAGCTTTTCTGGGATTTCCCTTCACTTGCAAGCGTCAAGTTTGTCTAATAAATGTACAACTTGATTAAATGCCAGTGCCTCACAGATGCAATTATATTCAAGAACAAGCTTCTTCTAATCTCTCTCCCCTCACTGATTAATTAGACACTTTGAACTATGCCCAACTGTTTGAAAGCTGTGAAAAATACAACCTGCATAGTTAAATTTTCCGCACAAGCCTATTTCCTCATTTGTGCCTGTATTCACCATTCTTTAAGCATAATATGTATTTATACATGTTCCCAAACACACAATCTGGCTATTTTCTTATCGTAGTTAGAAATCCCTCCACTGGGCTGGCCAGTTAGCTCAATTGGTTAGAGTGTAGCCTTCTAACACCAAGGTCACAGGTTTGGATCCCTGTACCGGCTAGTTGCCAAAAACAAAAGCCCGTCTATTGTTGGCCCAGAAATACACTCACATAGTAAATCCAATAACAAAAGTATGTGAAAGATCAATTGAATAATTTAGACATATCTTCAGAAGGTTGCTGCCATCAGTCACACTTTGAAAATCTGTTTTTTCTTTTTAAAATCTTTCTTGAATGCCTCAGAAGTGTTTGTTATGGTTTTGTTGTTGTTAATGGTATCTCTTCATTGAGAGTTTTGAATATTTTTGTGCCTACTAGGAGCCAGGCAGGGGCAGGATGGTCCTGGCAGGTACAGGGTATAGAAACTGTCTCATTTTATGACATATAATTATTATCTAGATATCTGGCACCGTGTTTTGCAAGTAATTTCCAGTCTTTCTTTTCTGTTGTAGAACTGTCTTTTAAAGTAATTGAGCACAGAAAGATCTATCCTACAAATGAAGAAGCCTAGTCAGGGAGTCTCTGATATTGGCCCCTGCTGACTCACATGGGGTGTACACTAGATTTGTAGGACTGGGATGTCTGGACATGCTGAAGAAGATCAGTTTGAATATTTCTGTATTTCTGTATCCCTGGGCTGAAACTTTCATTAATGGTACATTTATATTCATGCCAGGCCTTGAACTCTGATGCTTCCTTAGGTAAATCTATATGGCCCTCAGTCCCCAGAAGCAGCTGTGTTTTGGACCATCATTTTTCTTTAGATTTGATGTTCTCAACAAGGGACAAGTAACAGTTCTTTCCACTTTGGAGGAAATATTTGCGTTTGATCTTGCCTTTTAAAAAATACTTTTATTTTTTTATTTTTTTATTTTTTTTTATTTTTTTATTTTTTTTTATTTTTTTATTTTTTTTTTTTTTTGTCTTTTGTCTTTTTTCCATGTCCGGCAACGGATCGCAACCCTCAGTGCTGCCCCCGCACCGGACCGGGGACCGGCAACGGGATCGCAAGCCTCGGTGTTGCTCCCGCGCCTCGCTCAGCCAGTGAGCGGAAACCGGTCTACACGTGGGATCCGAACCCTCGGACGGGAGCGCCGCCGCGCTTCCCAAGCGGCGCACTATCCAGTGCGCCACCGGGCCGGCCCCTAAAAAATACTTTTAATATACATGTATTCCTTCCCACTCCCTAACCTCACTCCTGAATTCCAAGCCAGATTTTATCCTTTTTCCAGAAAAGCCAGACTGCTTCAGGATCTTTACCACTAGATCTTGCCCTCTTTATTGAGGATGAGGAAACCACCCACCCCTCTCTAAGCCAGATTGCTCTTGATGGACATGTAGTAAGTGGAACACAGTTGAAAGGCTGTAGGTAATTGTGCAATCCTGATTTTTACTGACTTCTTCCTTTACCCTCCTAGATAACAGCTTGCCTGATTGCTGTGGCTAAAACAGACCGTGAAGTTCAAGTGCGCAGAGCTGCCATCCACGTGGTTGTGCTCCTGCTTCGGGGACTCAGCCAGAAAGCTACTGAGGTAAGTCAGTCTCTCGCCATTTGCACCTTCTCCATCTCTTTTTTTTTTGTTTATTAGTCTTCCTTTTACCAGGGCAGGCCCCAAACTTTTTCCCTAGATGGACTCATACAAATGAATCAATCAACAGGGATTTTGTTGCAAGAAAATGGTATCGTTTGCATTTTTAATAAGAGTCTCTATTTCCTCTGTAACATATGGGGCAAACTTCACACTAATTTCTGCAGAAAAACCAGAGCCCAGGCTTACAGACTGAGGCTCTGAATCCTGGCAATCTCCTCACAGGGGCAGGTTCCAAGGTAAGCTAACTGGAACACATTAACCCTGCCTCTGTAGCCTGAACTTTAGTGACTTGTCTTTCTGACTCATTTAATTGTTCATGCTGAATTACTAAAGGGCCTCATTTAAGATGTTTCCTTTCTAGCTAAGTTCAATCCATAAGATTTTAGTTGCTGCATAAATTAAATGTTCTTCCTCCTTCAAGTGGGTTTGGCTGGATTTCTCCCCAGTGTGTGGCCAATACAAAAAGTATATATAACCACATGTGTGCTAAGAATGACTGACCTCTAAATTAATTTTCTTCTTGATTTTAATGGAAGCTCATTCCCAGTTGACTTCATATAGAAAGTTTACATTAATAATTCACTTCTTGGTATCCATAATACTCATCTGTGGCTGGTATTTAACCAAGTGTCAGTGAAGTCATTATAAGAGTGATTGTTTTGTATACATAGAGGCTTTATTCATGCTAGAATTTTACCATATTAAGTTTCTGACACCATTTTTGTACAAGCACAGACTTGTTAGTTATCCTCTTCCTTCCCTACACAGCCATATTTTCTCTTTAAATACCTACTTGCTGTTGTTTTGGCTCAGTAGCTAGACTATTGAATTTCCAAATGGCTACTTCCCTGTGCTTTACCCTCAGCTGCATTTCTCTCCCTCTCATCTGCCTTGTGTAGATTAAAGTTTGGACTGAATGATTTTATCTGGTATGAACATGTTCAACTACAAATTATAAAAACTCCAACTAAAATGGCCTAAACAAGTAAGGATTTGTTTTTCTCACATCACAAGAAATATGTAGGTCGGTGGTGTTCATTTAGCAGCTGCATGTCAACAGGACCAATATTTCTATAATCCTCCTGGCCTTCGTCTCATGGCTATAAGATAGCTGCTACAACTCTAGCTATTATGACTAATTTAAATAAGCAAGAAAGAAGATGAGAGAAGGGCAGCTCTAAGTGCTTTTGTATGGTATTTTGGGGAACTAGAACAGTTTTCCATAACCCCCCAGCTGACCCCCATTTTGTTTCATTGGGCAGAACTGACTCATATTATCACTTTTTGACCTTTTGGCTAAAATCAAATGCAGAACTGTCTCACATAATTACTACTAGCTGCAAGGGAGCCTGACAATGTATTTAGCTGGCACATCACTACTCTGAACAAAATTGAATTTTAGTTAGCAAGGAAGATGGGAGGAAAAAGATATTGGGTAGGTGACTCATAGTGACATTTAGGGGAATGGGGAAGAATGATCTGGCTGACTCAAAAATTTCTGTAGATATAGAATTTCTCAGTAACTGGGAGCTTTCACCTGGAGGGGCTGGAAGTTCCAGGTTATCTAGGACCCTGATGAAGATGGGAAATGTAGAGATCATAACTTGGATACAAACTGCTCTTGTTGAGGATCTGCTGTACAAGAGCAAATTAAGAAAGATCAGTGTTTTTCATCCATTGTTAAGATCCACAAAACTCTTGACATTGTTATGTAAGTTTTTAACAAGGGAAACTGGGTGAGGGGTATATGGGACTCTGTACTATCTTTGCAACTTTTCTGTAAATCTAAAATTGTCTCAAAATAAACTTTTACTTAAAAGTATAAGTTGCAACACTATTAAAAGAAATCTACAAAACTGTGTAAGTGCACCTACCCTTAGTGAGAGAGAGAGAGTGAAGCAGAGCAAAATGTCTGGTTAGCAAAGTGAGAGAAGAAATAGAAACTCTATCTAGATTTCTCACATCTGTATGTTGCCAATGAAAGCAACACTGCTTGTCTCACCAGTACTAAAATAATCTGTGGCCATGGAAGATCTTTGTCACTTTCAGAAACTGTATTAATGAAAAACCTCTCTCCTCTTCTCCAAACCCTCTCTAGTCTGAACTCAGTGAAATTTATAAATTGTGCTTACCCAGTGAATAAAGAAAAGGAAATGGGATGGGATGAATGTATGATTCCTCTTCCTAGTGCATCCTTGAGACCAGGTGTGTTAAATCTTGTAATTGTAGGTGTGATTATAATCAGGGGCACTTTAATGAGAAGTGGAGATAACCACAAAGCTTTCAATCTCAGATTTCTCTTTATGGCTCTGTTTTGCCCCCAGGAACAGCTGAAATGAAAATGCCACTTTGTTGATGAAGTTTTGTGTGTGTGTGGGTGCGCGCGCGTGCGTGTGTGTGTTTCCCCCTTCTAATCACCATCTCTCAAGCAGTAGAACGCCAAGAGATAATACCGGGTTTCAGTGAATTCTCTGATGCTGGCCAAGGATGTTGCTGCTTATGGCACCTTGGAAAGGAGGTAGAAGTTCAGAAGATCAGGAGATAGATTGGGATCAGAGGGAAGACATCACCACCCCTAACTCAGGTGTTTTTAACCTTTTTCCCATTTGAAAGTAGCCAGTTTTGTTCAGTCAACACAATATCCATACTGGAGGGAAATACTGCATTCACTTTCTTTTTGAAAAACTATTTTCTCTGCTTAGCCTTGTTTTGGCCTTATGTCCATATCTGTTTGTTGTGTAGCCTGAAACCTAGTAGATGTCAGAGGAACCCCCTTTAAACCCATTCTACCTTATCTTTGCTGAAAAATAATTTTACAAGGAATACCCAGGAGAGGATATGTTCAGACTTGCACTTTCTGTTGGGCTTCAGAGTTAAGACCAGCCCTGTTCAACATGGAGAAGATTAGCTGAACAACAGAATGAGGAAATTGTGCTTAACTACCCAGCCTTTCTCAGGTTGGATCTGTTCATAGTGACTTGTTTATTATAAGTATTATAAATGTTTAGAACATTCATATTCATAAATTCATCCCAAAGGCAATAATTGGAGCAGTAATTGCTGAGCAGTAGCCTATCAGACTGGCTGTCCTTCAAATAACATCCATAAACTCTGGACATAATATAATGTGCAGCTACCTAAAATCACTGGAGAGGAATTATAAGCAGGCTGATTCTCACAGGGAGTCCATGCTTAGAGGAGTGGTGATGTACACAGTGAGTACCCATTTTCTTGGCTTTTAACCTAGAGGCAAGTATGTTTATTTGGCAAAGCATGTACTGCAGGAGGGGCACTGACAGAGAAATCTTTTAATAAGAGGGGCCTGGGGATCTGGGGAAACCACAGTTGGAGGAGAAAGAGGGGTAGTCCTGGAAGGGAACGATCCAGACAGTGGATTCCCAAATTCTGTCTGCCTCCATCTCTGGCTAACCCCTAAACCAAGCAAGGTAGTTGCCTGCTTAAAAAACAAAAACAAACCATTCATTGGAGAAGAACAGAATCCAGAGACTCCATAATTTAACATTCATGATATCCAGGATGCAGTCCAAAATTACTCACTATATTAAAAAAACAGGAAAATGGAACATATTCTTAAGAGCAAAGAAAAGCTACTGAGATCAGTCCCAAAATAATCCTGATGTTAGAATTATCAGACAAGGATTTTAAAGCAGATATTATAATTATTCTCAATGAAGTAAAGAAAAAATATTCCTGCAATTAATAAAAAAAAGATAGGATCCACTCCCTCTGCTTCACTTGACAAGCCTTAAGGAAAAAAAAAAAAAAAAAAGGACCCCCCCCCCCCCCTTTTTTTTAAAAAATTTTTTTTTTTTTTTCTTTAGGCTTTTTCAGGGGAAGAGGGGGGGGGGGGGGTCCTTTTTTTTTTTTTTTCTTTAGGCTTTTTCAGGGGAAGAGGGGGGGGGGGGGGTCCTTTTTTTTTTTTTTTCTTTAGGCTTTTTCAGGGGAAGAGGGGGGGGGGGGGGTCCTTTTTTTTTTTTTTTCTTTAGGCTTTTTCAGGGGAAGAGGGGGGGGGGGGGGTCCTTTTTTTTTTTTTTTCTTTAGGCTTTTTCAGGGGAAGAGGGGGGGGGGGGGGGGGGGGGCAAATGGAAGTTCTAGAACTAGAAAGTACAGTATCTGAATTTTTTTTTTTTTAAATCACTGAATGAAATTAAAACCAGAATGGGGATGACCAAGAGAAGAATAAGTGAATTTGAAAATAGAGCAATAGAAATTATCCAATGTGAGGAACAAAGAGGGAAAAAAAAAAGATTTAAAAAATGGAGGCTCTCTTGGGCCGGCCCGTGGCTCACTCGGGAGAGTGTGGTGCTGATAACACCAAGGCCCCGGGTTCGGATCCCATATAGGGATGACCGGTTCGCTCACTGGCTGAGCGTGGTGCTGACAACACCAAGTCAAGGGTTAAGATCCCCTTACCGGTCATCTTTTAAAAAAAAAAAAAAAAAATGGAGGCTCTCAAGAACCTAACCCTGTATTTCCCCTAGGAGCAATGGTTTAATATCTGCTAATTCAGCATTCATGGGGCCTTTATAAAATATAACTACCATGAATAATAAGAATCAACTGTATATACAACAGGGGGAAAAAAAGTTTATCTTAAAAACAATGTGGTTTGAGCTTGACTATAGTTCTAGATTTCTCTAGGTAATCAATGCTGCAGCCCTCTACCTAGTTTATTGCAAGTTGACTTAGAAGAACTATGAAGTACTTGAAAATTTGCACATGGGATTGTAGTGACTAAGTATAGCAGAATTTTAGATTAAAATTCTCTTCCTTGTTTTTTTTAATATTAAAAGATAATTCCAAGAGCATAGCTTTTCTTCCTTCTAATCCCTAATTTTAGATGAAAAAATATATATATATTTTCTACTCTGTCTACTGGAAGTAGGCTTTAGAATTCATTCTTTCAAGATGATAAAACTTTTTTTTATTGAAACATAATTGATTATACATATTTGTGGGGGATAAAAGGTCTTAACTTCAGGTCATTTCTTCAAAAATAAGCAAAACCTGGAAACATCTTTAGGGGACAGAGTTTAGAATTAATTTATTTTTATTTGTATTTTTTATTTTTTGGCAGCTGGCAAGTGCAGGGATCCAAACCCATGACCGTGGTGTTACTAAGGGATTAATTATTATTTAATGACTGAGTCAGGTTCTAAGCCAAACCCAGGCTTTTACCCAGGATTGATTTTTAATTCCTTCTAGTGAGGCCAGTATTGAACTCTCATGGCAGAAGCCTCTTCTGAAAGTGATAGTTTCACTAACATTTCTGCCTTTGGAGATTGCTCTCCTACTTTTCTGCAAGAGAGAAGGCAAACCCTGGCTAAAAGAAACGGTTTGTGTGTGAATCTATGCTTTTTTTTTTTTTGTCCTTTTTGAGACCGGCCGCACCGCGCTTAGCCAGTGAGCGCTTTGAGCGCACTGGTCATCCCTATATAGGATCCGAACCCGCGGCGGGAGCGCTGCTGCGCTCCCAGCGCTGCACTCTCCTGAGTGCGCCACGGGCTCGGCCCAAATCTATGCTTTTTTAATTACAAAAGTTACTCATGGTCTGTCCAGAAGATTTAGAGCCTTTGTCCTGGGTTCACCTTGTGCCTATCTGTCCATATCCTGAGGAGGATGTGACACTTAACCTTTGACACAACGTAAAAGGCAAGTTACAAGTAAATGGACAGACTGAATGGAAAGTTTCCTTCCTTTTATTGCCTTTGTCTTATCCCAAAAGTTATTTTGACAACATTTGGTTTGTCTTTGTGCTATGGACACAGTAAACGGACCCATTTTCCTTCCCAGACCTAGTTCTACAGACACCGTTCTTTTGAACAGGTAGAAGCCTTCATGTGAGGAGCAATGAAAGGTACATTTATGTAAAAATGACTGGGATCCAGGTAATAATTATTTATCTGTAAACTTTGGAAAAGTGGTTGGGAGTGCCCTTCCAGAACTGAAGTCAAAGAACACTTTCCCTTCCTGGGAGCATAAAGCTACAGTCCGTTGACTAAGGCAGCATTTTATTGATTTTCTGCTACTGGCCATGCCCTGGGTGTTTACAGTATTGATATTGTTAATACCAGGTATTTAATAAGAATCCAATGTTTGCTGGACATTGTTTACAGTGTCAAGAGAGAAAAGGGCATAGAGGGATTTAAAAATAAACTGTAAGTTTACAAATCATCTCTTCCCCCCAAACACTTCCCTCTTTACTCACTCTTAGACATCCTAACTGTTGTTGTTCCATTTCAGTCTTCAAAGAAAAAATCCTTTTAGGCCCTGTGTCAGGTTCCTAGGGCTGCCATAACAAAGTACCACAAACCGGGTGGCTTAAAACAATAGAAATTTACTGTCTCACACTTCTGGAGGCTAGGAGTCCACAATCAAGGTGTGGAGAGGGCTTCTGGCTTACAGCTGCGTGACTCCAGTCTCCGCCTTTGTCATCACATGTGCTGTCCCTGTGTACCTGTCTTTACGTAGCCATCTTCTTATAAGGACAGCAGTTGTATTGGAGCTCACTCTACTCCAATATCTTATCTTAGCTAGTTACATCATGACAACCCTATTTCCAAATAAGGTCACATTATGAGGTACTGGAGGTTAGGACTGTGACATATCTTGGAAGGGGGGGGGGACAATTCAACCTATAACAGGCACCCAAGATTCCATAGTCCTCACCCTTTTGTACTCTCTCTTCCTCCTCTGTTTGTTATCGTTGCATCTGGAGAAAAGCCTGTTCTGTGTGGGGTCTCTCTGCCTGTGTCTTGCTCTTCTTTTATTCTTTTAAGAGTCTTTACCACAAAAACAATTTTTTTTAAAAAGTCTGTACGACATCCTCTATCAGAAGGACGAGGGGAACAGTAGTTTTGACAAGCTTACGTTGAAAGAAATTGATTCTGACATTTAAATAGAGAAAATAATGAGGGGCCTAGAATAATTTTTGGAAATGTTGGACTTGGTGCAAATTCTGGTCTTGGAGCATATCTCTTAACCTCTCTTAACCTCATTTTCACATCTGCCCTGCCTACCTGACAGAGATGTAGCAAGAGTTAGATGGGATAATATATGTAAAACTCTGCAAATTGTAAAGTGTTGTAAATATAAAAGATAACAAATGATGATTACTACTAACCTCTATTGTTGTTATTTACTTCCACCACCACCACCATCACCACTAATGTTACTGCTACTACTATCTAGTTCATATATTTGTTGGTTTTTTTAAATGATTTTTTAAAACCCACTAAAGATAATTTTTTATTGATCATTTAGATTATGTCAGTATGAATAAATTGGCAACTTATTTGATGGCTAGAACTTTCAGTACCTTACAGTGTATCACGCCAGGCTCTTACCATCAGTCATCTCAGATTTTGCAAGATAGGGGCTGGCAGTTTAGCTCAGTTGGTTAGAGTGTGGTGTTACAAGGCCAGGGTCAAATGTTCAGATCCCTGCACTAGCCAGCTCCCCACTCCCCCACCCCCCCAAAAAGAGAGAGATTTCAGAAGACAGACTTTATTATATGGAATTCAGTCTTCCAACTCTGTACAAGAATCTCATGATTACATATGCCACCTTATTCTTCCTCATGAAGGATACCAACCAACTCTACTGGGAAAGTGTAAGGACCTAGATGCTTTGCAGTTATTGATCCGAAAGGACTTAACATATGAGGGTACTTCAAAAAGTTCATGAAAAGACTCATATTATCTTTTAATCCTGTTTTTCCATGAGCTTTTTGAAATACCCTTGTATATTTGGACTTGATTTGACTTCTCTTATTTTCTCCCTTTAATACCTACCACTAGGAAGCCAAGGATACAGTACCACAAAAGAAAAATAATGCTGTCTGCTTGCATAAAGCAGGCATTGAGAAAAGTGCTTTGCTGTATTATCTCAATTGATTCTCTCAGGAGCTCCAGGGGGTGGGCGGTGGTGTCCTCATTGTACAGATTACTAAAGGGAGCCTCACAGAGGTTAAGCAAACTGCTCAAGATCACACTGCTAGCAAATGGCAGAGCCGGGTGCTAAACCTGGGCTGTCTGACTCTAAAGACTCTGCTCTACCTGGCTCTGTTGTTCCCTGACTTTGTTAGACTGCTTCTTTCTTTTCTTTTTCTTCCTTTTTTTTTTTAATTTTTATTTTTGCGTGTGTGTGTGTGTTTATTTCTTTAGACTGCTTCTTTCTTAAAGAGCCCATAAAGATTATTTTTAAGGCATATAACTGCACCAATAATGAGTGAAAACATACAACAAGCAGTCACAAGTTTAATTTCCCATGCTGAGAATATTTCAAGTGGTGTTCTAATTAATTGAGTTAGAGACTTTTTACCAAGTTCTAGTTTCTGTATAGCCATATCCTTGCTCTGTAAGTCGCAAAGGTCTCATCTCTGTGACAGGTGTTGCCAAAAAACTTGTGATGACTTTTTACACCTGTTGTGTATGCTTAGAAGCTTGTCTTACTCTGTTTTGTCTCAAGCCCAACTTAATTTCCTATCTTTTACTTTGTAGGAGCCAGTCAGACCAGAAGCACAACTTTTCAGATGTTCATTCCCACACATATTAAAAACCAAATGTTTAGTCATTAATGAATGCCTGTTTTTCCAAGGATCACTACTGTCTGTCAAATAACAAGCGTTGTATATGGGATAGCAACTCAGAAGTCATACCCTTAAACCCTTGAGTTAAAGAAAATCTACAGCTAGATAACCCTGGAGATCTCAGGGGCATTTTTCAGTGACACATTTGTCCCAGGATCTGAGCCAGGAGCCTGAGAGAGCAGGGCTATAAAGGTGTCAGGAGAGGAACACTGCCATTGCTGGGGACAGACGCAACCCGAGGGAAGTTGGTGAACAGGAGAAAGACAAGGCCAGGCCCAGGCAGATGGGGACAGTCTTCTGCAAGGCCACTGCTGCTGACCCAGAAGAAGGTAAAATAACTGTGCCCTCTTCATCAGTAGCACAAGAGCCCCTTACCCCCACTCACCTCATATTTTTTTTTTCACACAATTTCTTATATACCATAAAATTCACCCTTTTTAAGTAGATAGTTTAGCATTCTTAGAATATTCATGAAGTTGTGCAACCATTGCTGCTATCTTATTCCAGAACATTTTCATCACCTCCAAAAGAAACCCAATACCCATTAGCAATCACTACCCTCCTCCCTTCTCCCCCAAACCCCTAGCAACCACTAATCTACTCTCTATCACTATGGCTTTGCCTTTTCTGGACATTTCATATAAAAGGTATCATACAATATGTGCCCTTTTTGTCTGGCTTCTTTCACTTAGCACAATGTTTTCAGGGTTCGTCCTTGTTGTAGCAGGTATCGTACTTCATTCCTTTTTATGGCCAAATAATATTCTGCTGTATGGGTATGCTACACTTATTTATCCATTCACCAACTGATGTACATTTGGGTTGTTTCCACCTTTTGACTATTGTGAATAATGCTGCTTTGAACATTCACATGCAACGTTTTCGTGTAGACCTATGTTTTCATTTCTCTTGGATTTATACCTAGTAATGGAATTGTTGGGTCATATGGTAATTCCGTTTTCAGCTTTTTGAGGAACTACCACACTGTTCTCAAAGTAGCTGCCACATTTTACATTCCCATCAGCAATATGAGGGTTCCAGATGCTCCACGTCCTCACTAGCATTTGTTATCGTCCGCCATTCTGATGACAGCTATCCTAGTGAGGATGAAGTGGTGAGGTTTAGATTTACATTTCCCTAGTGGCTGAAGATGCTGACCATCTTTTCCTGAGCTTATTGGGCATTTGTATATCTTCTGTGGAGAAATGTCTATTTAGTTTCTATTCCCACTTTTTAATTGGGTTAATTATCATCTTACTATTAATGTATTTATTTTTTAACTTAATTTTTATTTCCAAAAAATAAAAATATCAAGTAATTAAGTTACATAGTAAGTTAATTTCATAATTGAAAGTATCATGTAATTAAATATTATGTAAAATAAAATTATGTAAATAAACATAATTTAAGAACAATAGTTTTACAAAGCTTAATTCAAACTTCCACAGCCCCACCCTTTTTTCTCACCCTTCATTCCCACTCCCCATCAGCAATCATTTTCCACTTGTTTAGTTATCTCTTTAAATGTTTACTTCCATTTTTTAAAACAGT
Organism: Galeopterus variegatus; assembly: GCF_000696425.1. Classification (NCBI taxonomy): domain Eukaryota; kingdom Metazoa; phylum Chordata; class Mammalia; order Dermoptera; family Cynocephalidae; genus Galeopterus; species Galeopterus variegatus. The sequence goes on along the minus strand of NW_007726129.1, from coordinate 158,351 downwards.
ATGTTTATAGTGCTGTTTCTTTTTTTTTAATACTGCTGTTTCTTGATTTTTTTCAGTTCATTTAATGAATCCCTACTGTATCTACTATGTAAAATTGGGTCCCATCAGTAGCTGTGCTCCTAAGGTGGAGAAAGCTGGCCTGCAGTGAGAGGAGTGATGTGGCAGCAGAGTCTAGGGGCTTAGACTTTGTGTGTGGACTCTGGAACCAAAACGTCTAGGATCGAAGTCCAGCTTTACAACTTGCTGGTAGTAAGACCCTGTTCAAATTTGTTGAACTCTCTGTGCCTCAACTTCTCATCTATAAAATGGGAATAGTAATAGTACCACTTTTTAGGGTTGTCGTAAGAATTAAGTGAGCTTATCTATGTAAAGCATTTAGTATGTGGTGTTATTATTATGTGGTATTATTATTAACATGGCCCCACAAATATATACATTCTCCTTCCCCATTCTCCCTATTTAGTTAAACAACAGTTTTTGTTATATCAGCATTTAGTGTTTATATTATTATGACTATAACTTATCTATAGCTGTACCATCTATACTATGATTACATTTCCTTTCTTGCCTGAATTTTTTGTTTTTCCTCTGAAGTTAATATCTTAGGTTTAGGGCCAGCCTGTGGCTCACTTGGGAGAGTGTGGTGCTGATAGCACCAAGGCCACAGGTTCGGATCCCTATATAGGGATGGCCGGTTAGCTCACTTGGGAGAGCGTGGTGCTGACAACACCAAGTCAAGGGTTAAGATCCCCTTACCGGTCATCTTTTAAAAATATATATATATATCTTAGGTTTACATTTGTTACTTTTCTATGAACCTATCATCAATTCATCCCCAACTATGCTGAAATTTTATAAATATCGTTAATGATTCAAACACATCAAGTAATAGCTTCATCTTTTTGAAGGCATGTCTCCTACAACCCTTCATCCTCTTGCTCTTGTCTGGACTGGTTACTTTCTAAGCCTACTGCAAGATTTAAGAACAGATCACATAAAAGCTGATGACACTCTGTGTATAAGGGCAGTACTTATGGACGGGTGTACTTTATAGAAGGGTGACAGCCAGGCTAGGTCATTTCATTGGGAAACTCCATACTGTGATCATCTTGAAGTCTTTTCTTTAGGGCTTGGCGGAAAAGAATCCTCTAGTCTCCTATGTAGAGAACAGAAGCCTGGCTTCTGGAAGATGGGTGGAGGGAGGAGGATGAGATCTTCCTATTCAGCATATAGACTTTCACTTAATCTTCCAGTTTTTCATGTGGCTTTCTCATCTGTATTTGTACCTGATATCTGTCTATCCAGATTCTCTCTGGTTGGACCCTCCAAAGGGTAAAACTCCAGGCTTCTGCTGTGGTTGGGAGGGGCAGCCACCTGACTGCAGAGAGTGGAAGAGGGCTCCGGGGACCTGACCTCTGCTCAAACATACTTTCAACCAGGGCTTCTGTCCACCCCAATTATAAGAGGTATGGTACCACCAACTCCTGAACTTTTCTGAGTTTCTATGGTGTGTTAGGCTTGCTTCTGTGCTTCACAGATTTAATGAAGCAATTTATCATCCAACCAGAACACTTTTGAGAGTGAAAGAGGATATTATTAATAATTATAACAGCGTATCAGGTTTAAAATATACTCTCCTGGGCAAATCAGGACTATGACCTTAGGATTCATCCAACTGCTTTTAGCATCAAAACTTTGTTTCTATTGTCTTGTTACTGTGTTGTTGTTGTTCAGTAAATTAATGTCATTTTTTTATATCTCTACTATCATTTTAGTGGGGTTTCAGGAGATAGCAGTAGTATGTGCATATGTTCAACCAGCTTTCCAGGGGCCGCCTCCATTCTACCTTCTTTATTGATGGAAAAAGTAGGTATGAAGGGCATTCATGACTGTAGACAGAGCTCTTATGGTTTTAAGCAATGGAAACCTAGTCTGAACTAGCCTAAGCAAAGGGAACTTTTTAACCTATTGCATCCAAAGGGCCAAACAAGCATGTTGTGGGGAAAGCAGAGATGGAGCTGGGTATCAATGACTCTTAGAATCAGAAACTGAAATGCCCCATATCTTGTCTCTGCTTCTCTTGCATCTGTGCTTCATTCCCTTACACTGGAATCCAGCTTTCTTCCTATGGCAGCAACGTGACCACTGATGGTGACCCAGAGTTGCTTCTTACATCCAACACTCAAGATGCCCTCTGGCCCCAAATGAAAAAATTCAAGGGAAAAGACTTAATGTTCCAGCTAAGGTCACATGTCCATCTCCAGATCAGCCAGCTTGGCTGGCCCAGGTGGGGTGTGAGGGTTGCAGTTTGTGTAAAATCATGTTCAGCCTCCACCATAGCCATCTGTGAGAGGTCAGGCTGTTGTTAGTACCTAGGACTAGGAGATAGTCCTATGGCTGGCCAGTTAGCACAGTTGGTTAGAGCAGTGTCTTGTAACACCAAGGCCAAGGATTCAGATCCCCTTACTAGCCAGCTGCCAAAAAAAAAAAAACCCACACCCAGGAGATAGTCCCATATGTCCATTTGGATATGGCCAAATCCATACAATATTATAAATGATGGATTTGAGAAGTAAAGCTGAAAAGATTAGTCAGCACCTTACTGGGACTGCTAAACTGTATATGTCCAACCTTTTCTAGTGATAACAGAAGTTACAGTTTGGAAACATTTAAAACTGCTCCCTTTCTGTTTCTACTGCATAATCATTTACATAGATTTCATATGTTACAACTTGGTTTATCTTCCTCTTCTGAATCAGATTAACAGTATTTTATCTTCTGTACTTTAGCTTTCTCCTTTCCCTTTTTATTCTGATCTAAAATGGCCAAGAAGACAATTCTCTCATTTAAACATTTAAAGTCACAGAATTTTAGGATGTTAGAGCTGGAAGAGGCCTTAGAGACTATTTAATATATATTTCACAAAAATTTCCCATGGCTGGGCTGGCCCGGTGGCGCACTCGGTAGAGTGCGGCGCTTGAGAGTGCGGTGGCGCTCCCGCCGAGGGTTCGGATCCCATATAGAGACCGGTCCGCTCACTGGTTGAGCGCGGTGCGGGCGCGACACCGAGGGTTGCGATCCCATTGCCAGTTGCGGTGCGGGTGCGACACTGAGGGTTGCGATCCCGTTGCCAGTTGCGGTGCGGGTGCGACACTGAGGGTTGCGATCCCGTTACCAGTCACGAAAAAAAAAGACAAAAAGGGAAAAAAAAAATTTCCCATGGCATGCTAACCTCATGAGATGGTCCTTTGAAATAAGGTCTTCGTGGTCAAATAAGTTTGGAAAATGCTGAATACAACTATATAGTCCCCTCTTGGAGATTCAGTGTATGTTAGTGGTTAAGGAGTCTGAGAAGTTCTGCAGCAAAGAAAACTAACAATTTCCTAAATTCATTTACCAAGGAACCCTTTTGTCATGACAAACATGCTAAGTAATAATGTTCCAAGGAACATATTGGGAAATAATCCAACCTTCTTATTTTATGAATGAGGAAACTAAAGCTCCTGAAGAGAGTGTAGTTATAGCTTTCCAAAGTCAATGCCAGGAAGAATTAGCACTCATTGCCAGTTGTTGCTGGTAACTTACACTGGCCAAGTGCTAATGAAATATAGTATCTTCCTCTTATTTAATTTACTCATCCATCTGTAACAAGATTCATCTCTTAGGTATCTTAGGGTATCTTAGGTAACATCACTAAGGTGTACTGAAGCACAAATTAAGCACGAGGTTTGGGAAAGTCTACTCTGTCAGCTCTGTGTACTTTTATTATAACAAATTATTATAACAAATTTTTTTTTTTTTTTTTTTAAAGATGACCGGTAAGGGGATCTCAACCCTTGGCTTGGTGTTGTCAGCACCACGCTCAGCCATTGAGCAAACCGGCCATCCCTATATAGGATCCGAACCCGCGGCCTTGGTGTTATCAGCACCGCACTCTACCGAGTGAGCCACGGGCCGGCCCTATAACAAATATTTTGTAGTGCTGCATTTATTCTCCTGAAATAAAATTTATAGCTTTTTAACCTGCATGCATATTTAAAAAATCTATATATTGCCCCAACTATAATATAAAGAAGAAATAAAAGGGTAGTAGTTTATAATAAAATAATAATGTATTTTAATGTATAACTGTCTAGGCCAACTCTAAGACATAACAAACTATTTAGTTGCTCTTACATATAGAATCATCATGAATGTATCAGCTACAAATGCAAATTGGTTCATATGTCTTGTATTGGCAACTCAGAATACCACAAGTGAAATTGAGTAGCCTGATTTACCAAAATGATAAACTGCTCTTTGTAAAATTCCAAATAAATCAAAATATTCTCTCTCAATTTATATGACAGTTGCATTCCTGAAAAATTGAGTGTATATTAAAATCACACAAAAATACTTTTATTGAGCATTTACTATATGACAGCATTTATATCTGAGTGCTTTACATGGATTCATTCATTTAATCCTCTTAATAATCCCATTTAGTTATGATTAATATCTCCATTTTAAACATGAAGAGACTAAAACAAAGATAAGCAACTTGTCTAACAACTATTTAGTGGCAGAGCAGTAGATGAACCCGGCAGTGCAACTTCAGAACTTCTATGTCCCTGTCACCTGAAGGACTCAGAAACTGAGTCATGTGGGCATTCCCTGCACAGATCATGGCTAACAGAGGCTGCTTGAAGTCCTGGAAGTCATGGTGTCCAAAAGAAAAACAGGCCAGACTAAATCCCTGCAGCATATTTACTGTCTACCTAGGATAATATTGGAATAGTGACAGGGCAGTGTTTGGGATAGACTTGGACCCAGGTGCCCTGACCTCCCAGAACCTGCCAGTGTGAACTTTCCAGAGAGCAGAAACAAGAAACAACCCTGGCTTCATTTTTTGCCCTTCCTCATGTTCCACTACCTCTTGCCAAAAGCTCAGTCCAACCACAGACTACGCCATCCATCAACTTCCCATGATGTACCCAGAACTGAAAAAAGCAGGGAGGAGAGAACCAAAGACCTTCAGGGCTGCCAAGCTGGTGAGTGAGTCTTGGGACTTGTCCTCCTGCCCTACAGCCTGATTCGGGGATTATTTCTTCCTCCAAGAGTGATTATGCTGACAATCAGATGGGCCTCTGGGTTGTAAAGCCCATCTATCTTTGCTCCATCCTGACAGGAAAGGGTTCTAAGTGTGGGCTCGTTGGGGTGATATGAGATGACAGTCTGGGTTGGTGCTCTGGGGTCTGTTCCAGCTCATTGCTCATCACCCCCATAGTTTGTTTGCTCATAGCAAATCTGCGCCAAGTCAACTCCATGTCCTCAGAGGTTTGGTACTTCATAATAATGTAGCTAACATTTATTAAGGGCCTATTTTGTGCCAGGCAAGGCACTAAGTTATTTACATTGATCATGTCACTGAATCCTCCTAACCAGACTGTGAAATAAATATGCTTATTACCTCTATTTACAGATAAGAAAATTGAGGTCCAGAAAGTTTACATTTAGATACTTAAATCACCCAGCCAATGCCTGATTGCCACCTTGGCTGTTCTGAAGGGACTAAGTAGAACTGGCCTTAGATTGCACTCAGGAAGAGGTGGACTGTTACAGGTGTGTTCCTGAGGCCTCCGCTTCCTTAACTGCTGGACTTTCTTCTACTCTTTAATTCTCTTGGGTTGACAGGTATTCGGTTACTCTGGGTGGTAAGGGAACTGCTGTTGGAGAGATCTTTCTGAATTTCAAATCTGTTGAGCTCAGTCCCCAGCTAGTATTTTTTCAGTGGTTCCTTGTGGTCCACAGAATAAAGACCCGACTCCTCAGCATGACATACAAGGCCCCTCATAATCTGGACCCACCTGCCTTCTTTTATTTTCTCCCCCCTATTTCCTCTCTTATTCCCTGAGAACCGCCTGGCAGCCCCAGAATAATCTGCCATACTGTTTCCCATCTCTACATCTTGGGTCATACTGTTTCTTATGCCTCAGATGCCTTCCTTTTCCCTACATGTCCATCTGATAAACTTTTATTCATCCTTTAGGACTCCATTTAAATGCTACAGTTTTCATGAAAAGCCTTTCCTGATTTTTCAAGTAAAATTAGGCCTCGCTTCTCCAGGTTCTGTAGTATTTTATATATTGACTCAGTATGAGAGTAGATACTGTAATGATTTGCATGAAATCATTTCTGTAAGAGGTATGGAAAACTTTTTTTGAATTTCTTTGTACCTGCCTTTGTAATAGACTTCTTAGATCTTAAATTGGAAATTCTGGGACTTCTGAACTCTTCCAGAGTTCAGGTTTCCCAAGAGCTGAAGTTGTCTGAACAAGTTTTCTTTTTTTTTTTTTTTCTTTTTACGTGACCGGTAAGGGGATCGGAACCCTTGGCTTGGTGTCGCCCGCACCGCGCTCAGCCAGTGAGTGCACCGATCATCCCTATATAGGATCCAAACCTCCAGCGGGAGCGCCACTGCGCTCCCAGCGCCACACTCTCCTGAGGGAGCCACGGGGTCGGCCCTGAACAAGTTTTCTTAAGGAGGTCATTTTGCCTCCCTTACTTGGAAATGCCTGAAATTTTTTGTTGCTGTTGCAATCAGATTGTAGACATGCTGTCCCAAATCAGCTGGGAGAAAGGGTCCTGAAGCAGAGTCAGAATGAATATTGATGTGCAGCCAGAATCAGTCTGCATTTCAAAATGTGGCTTCTTCTTACACACTATATATTTGTATATTTAGCTGCAAAATTTTTTGTGCATGTATTTCCCTTAATTCCTTCAATCTGGGCAGAGGTTTCTGCCATGATACCAGCTACTCTAGCAACAGAGGCAGCTGCATTTATCTTATCCTCTCATTTTCTTGCAGCATGCATGTTGTTATCCTGTGACTGTGACTTTCTGTCTTTAGAACCATACTTCACATGTTTTTTTTTTTTTTTTCCTTTTTGTCTTTTTTACTGACCGTCAACGGGATCGCAACCCTCGGTGCCGCGCCCACACCGCGCTCAGCCAGTGAGCGGGAACCGGTCTCCACATGGGATCCGAACCCTCAGCGGGAGCGCCGCCGCACTCCCAAGCAGCGCACTCTCCCGTGCGCCACCGGGCCAGCCCAATACTTCACATGTTTAAGAACAAAATTTTTTTTAGTGTTTCAGAGAAAAAATGCCATCTTAGTTTGCAAGACAATTTATTTTGACTACCCCCATCCCTTCTGGAAAATAAAAACCTTGTTGATAATTAAAATTCTGAGCAGTTATGTCCAAATAACTTTGCCCTTATAGTTGACACTTAGATTTTTCATAGGTAAAGTCATAACAGTGACTTCTACTTTTTATCAGCACCGCACTCTCCCTTTTTTTTTTTTTTTTTAAAGATGGCCAGTAAGGGGACCTTAACCCTTGACTTGGTGTTGTCAGCACCATGCTCAGCCAGTGAGCCAACTGGCCGTCCCTATATGGGATCCGAACCCGGGGCCTTGGTGTTATCAGCACCGCACTCTCCTGAGTGAGCCACGGGCCAGCCCCGATGACCTCTACTTTTTAAACCATGGCATATCTCTTATGAAGTCTCTTATCCAGTGTTTTCTCCTAACATCCTGTACTTCTGCATCCTTATTATTATTAGATTATTACGGTTTCTTGAGGAGCACTTTTTTATTATTAGATTACTAGATTCACTTGGAAAGCATAAAAAGTAATTTTAAAAAAAAAAAAAGCCTGAGATCCAACCCCTAAGATTCTGGTGAGACCCAGGCACTTTTAAAGTTCTTCAGGGCCAAGCCCGTGGCGCACTCGGGAGAGTGCGGTGCTGGGAGCGCAGCAGCACTCCCGCCGCGGGTTCGGATCCTATATAGGGATGACTGGTGCGCTCACAGTGCTCACTGGCTGAGCGTGGTGTGGCCAGTCTCAAAAAAAGGACAAAAAAATAAAAATAAAAAATTAAAAATAAATAAAGTTCTTCAGAGGATTTTAATGTGCAGTGAGGGTAAAGAATCACAAACTAAAAGATAGTATCACTCAGAGGCAATGGTATACACTTTGTCAGTGTATCATACTTTCCTGGTGTGGGGCAGGGGGGTTGTGGGGCAGGGGGGTTGCTTTTTTCTGTCTGGTCCACCCCATGTATGTGTTAGCATATAATACAAACCCTTCCAGGGCCTCTGATGTGTCAGTGATTCTGGTTTTCTCAGGCCTTTGGTTCAACTTTATAACGTTATGTTCCTAAAGTATCTTGCACAGAGCATTGAATTCCACTGGGCACATGCTTTAAGAACTGTGACCTACACTTCCCCTATCCATAGAGGCATAGCCAACTCAAGCCAGATCTGAGGCTGTCTGACCAGGGTGAGCCTGGGGTGATTCAGGGTGCTCCAAAGCAAGCTGGCACCCCAAAAGAATCCCAAACCTTGGATTCATCCACTAACCCATCTGCTGCCCCCTTCTGTCACCAGCCAGGCACCAGTCAAATAAACAAGTTGGATGGTGCAGGAAAAAGATCAAATTCTCTCCATGGTATCTTCCTGCATATCAGATTTCCTGGTAATGCACATGTTTAAAAGCAAGGTTTGCGGGGCCATCCCGGTGGCGCACTCGGTTGAGTGTGGCGCTTGGGAGTGTGGCGGCGCTCCCGCCGAGGGTTTGGATCCCACGTAGAGACCGGTCCGCTCACTGGCTGAGCGCGGTGCAGGTGCGACACCGAGGGTTGCGATCCCGTTGCCGGTCGCGGGACGGGTGTGACACTGGGGGTTGCGATCCTGTTACCGGTCACGAAAAAAGACAAAAAGGAAAAAAAAAAAAAAAGCAAGGTTTGCGTGGCCATCCCGGTGGCGCACTCGGTTGAGTGTGGCGCTTGGGAGTGTGGCGGCGCTCCCGCCGAGGGTTTGGATCCCACGTAGAGACGGGTCCGCTCACTGGCTGAGCGCGGTGCAGGTGCGACACCGAGGGTTGCGATCCCGTTGCCGGTCGCGGGACGGGTGTGACACTGGGGGTTGCGATCCTGTTACCGGTCACGAAAAAAGACAAAAAGGAAAAAAAAAAAAAAAAAGCAAGGTTTGCAAAGTTAGACCTGACAGATGCAGGCTTGAATTCTAACTGTGTGTCCTTGAGTAAATCTCTAATCCTCCCTAAACCCCCTTTTCCTAATTCGTAAATTGGGGCTAATAATACCTACCTCATAAGATTAAATGAGATAATGTATGTAAAGGCTTAGCACAGTGACTGAAATGTAGTAAACACTCAGTAAATGGCAGCAGTGAGCCATGTTCAGGTGCTGTCTAATCCCACATGAGAGGCTTTAGGTGCAGAAAGGAAACAAACTGTGCCGCTCTCAGCAGAGTGTCCACGTGGAGATTCCCCAGGGCCAGGGACAATGATGCCTATCCCCCCAGATGCAGTAACTGAGTACAGTTCGAAAGCTGGAATTGTATCACCTTCTTAGGACAACACTCCCATTTCTCCCGCCACAAGCAGCAGCCAGCTGCCTTTGCACACACTCCGGCCATTTTCTCCGCTGCCTTTGTTCTATTTCAGTGCTCGTGGGGGTGTAGGAAAGCTGCTGCCTTCCTCAGGTTGCTATTTAAAGACATTCTGAAAGACGCTGCCACTGCTGCTCCTACCACCACACATGACAGCTGCTGCTCCGGTCCCTGTGCAGTGAACTGTATGGTCTCTGATCCCTCACAGCCCTTGGGTAGCATCTTCAGCATAAGCTAGCCTAGGAGCACATATAATGAGGTATCAGGAAGTTCAACTGCCTACATTTTGTTTAGGACCCCTGAACTGTCTATCACCCCTACCAGGGATTAACTACTAGATGCCATCTTGGTCTTTGTCCCTAAACTGCTTAGCCTATGGCCCTGTAGCATTTTTGGCACTTGGCCAGTTAAATTCTTCCCCCTTATTCTTCAGTGAAAATTACTTGATACCCCAGCATCCCCTTCCCACGCCATCTCCAATTTGCACTTGAGATGCTCTCCCCATTTAATAGCCAGACACAATCCAGAAAGGGTAAAAATGCCATTTATCTCTAGCAGAAAAAAATACTTTGAAAATAAAAGATTTTTGAAAAGCTCAGTAACTGGCTAATAATAATGCCACCCTGAACTCCAGCGTGTTTGAGATTCTCTGTCAGGCATGGATAAAAATCTCTTAGACATTAGTAATCCTGCCTCTCTTTGTTGACCATCCCAGCACTTTCAATGAAGTGTCTCAGAAGCCTGGTCGTTTTGTTTGAATTGGCCCTAATTTCTTTTTCATAGACCCATCAAAGTGAAGGTCTGGGTTTTATCAGTAAAGCATTATTCTTCTTTGGGCCAGAGCTCCCCGAATGAGGTCCAGATTGCCTCCATTCTGCTTCCCCAAGTTATTTGTTTCCTGCCTGTTATCTCAGAGAAGCCACTCACCTCAAAGACCTCACACTCTGGTGCCTTTCTGCGTGCCCAGCAGAATTCTGCCTGATGCTCTCACTTCTGCGCAATAGCACGATCAGAGTGTTCCAGCATGCCAGACACTGTCATCTGACCACACTGGCCCCGATACTGCACTCAGACTACATTAAATCTGTTTCCCCTCTTTTACACTCCTCCATTTATTCATCTGCCTGACCACTCTTTTGGCTTCTGCTCTCTGCTCTTTGAGGGTAAACCCAATTTTCTCAACGTGATGGTGATAATAATGATACTTTGAATTATATATCACTTTGCTTATGATAGCAAAATACCCTCACATTATCTCTTTTGATCCGCACAACAAACTTGTAAGGCAGGCAATATATGTGCTTTGTGCATTCCACTTCATAGTAGTAAAATAACCACTTTGAGAGGCAGAGTAGTGTAGTGATTAATAAAGAGCACTGGCTCCAGAGTTGGGCTGCCAGGATTTGAATGCTGCCTCTATCCATAACTAGCTGTGTGACCCTGGGCAAATTGGAGATAGTAATAGCACCTCTCTCATTGTGCTGTGAGGATTAAGTGAGTTAATACAGATAAAAATGCCTGGCACACAATATACTGTGTAAGGATTAGCTATCATTTTCATTCATTCATTTATGTATGTATTCATTCATTCATTCATTCATTCCTCAGAGATTAACTATGTGCCAGGCTGTGTTCCAGGCCTCAGTGATATGAGTAACAAGATCGACACAGTCCCGGCCCTCACCGAGATCACAGTATTAGTGGGGAGACTGACAAACCACTACTTATTTAACACCCACCACATGCAAGTCTTTGTGTGTGGATCTTTTATAGACATTAATTCTTACAAGAACCTTAAAAGGAGGCAATGTTGTCTGTATTTAACAGATGAGATTGCTGGGGTTCCAAGAGATGAGGTAGTTTGCTCACAATTCCCTAACTTGTAACTGGAGCTCCAGGATTTCACTTCGCCCATTCACCTGCTTCCAGACCACTGGGTTCAGCTCTGCGCATCTGCCTCCCCTACGGTGTGAGCTTCTGAAATGCTGTCCCTCTCACTCAGAATACATAGCTTAGTCTCCTGCATGCAATCTGGAAAATGTTTGCGGAGTTGTTCTCTCCTGATGATCCTTGACTCTGTGCCCCATAGCTAGTCTCCTCTGTTCACTGTCACTTCCCTTGGCCACAAAACCACACATTGGTTTTAATATGGAGCACAGTGGTCAAAATGAGGGTTCTTAGAAATTGCCTATAGCTTCCTGACAGGTTCATACCATGCCTAAGGCTTATTCCAACATGTTTTTAAACAGGACTAGGTGATTCTGGGGTCTCCTCCTCTTCTGGGCGCCAATCTAGAGAGTCTTTTTGTCTGCCAGGATAGTCTCCAGCCACCACCTCCAGTTTACCTCTTTCCCCTTGTCTTCCCTGCATTTTATTTCAGTGTCTAACTTCCCTGTTACTCTTCTGGTTTCTTTTGTCTTTCTGCCCAGTACTTATTTAATTCTTAGCCACAAAGGGAGCCACAATTGGTGGTTGAAAGGATTGTATGGAATTTAGTTTTCTTTCCTTTTGATCTTTTTTTCACCTCATCTATTGGGTCTATAAAAGGTTGAATTTCCAAGTACAATTAGTGTACATAGCATTGAACTTTCTTCTTAAATATTAAGAAATTATAGATGGAAAAGTCTCTGCTAGATCATATCATTCCAGAGTCATTTCAGTAAATGTCTTGTTTGTGACCATTTGTGTTGTGTTTTGTTGATCCCACATAATAACAGAAGAATAGCAGTTTCATTCACCTAAATTCTTTTTTTCGTTAAATTTTTATTTTGTCAATATACAATGTATATGATTATTATGGCCCAGCACCGACACCTCCCTCCCTCCTCCCCTTCTCCCCTCCCCCCCAAGAATGTCCTTTCCGTTTGCTTGTTGTAACAACTTCAGTAAATGGGCAGGCTTTCTTGATTTCTCTTTCTGCATGTTCACTATTGGTGAATAGAAATGCTACCGATTTTTGTGTGTTGATTTTGTATCCTGCTACTGTGCTGAACTCATTTATCACCTCCAAGAGTTTTTTTTGTAGATACTTTAGGCTGTTCGATATATAGGATCATGTCATCTGCAAACAGAGACAGTTTGACTTCATCTTTTCCAATCTGGATGCCTTTTATTTCCTTCTCTTCTCTGATTGCTCTGGCTAGTACTCATTCACCTAAATTCTGTTAGTAAAATCACCTTGAAATGTAAGTGATTTTAAAATATTAAAATAATTTTGTAAAAATGAATCTATTCATTACTAAATATCTTTATTATTGGAGCTTATATTAGAGAGGTAGTCTTTTTTTTTTTTTCTTCTTCCTCTGTTTTCCAGATATCCTGGATTATGGTTGTATGGCTTTTATAATCAAAGAAACAAATATGGTTAGGAATTAAAAAGAAGAAAGATATTTGCCATTTATTTCTTCTTTTGATCTTAACTCAAAGATACAACCACTTTGGGGATGTTCCAGGTCAAGCTCATTGAAAGAGTCAAGCACTGTTTTCCTGCTTTTCCATTGTAAGTGCACCTGTGTGCCCACGGCAGTCTTTCACTCACACTGTTCCCTTTTCACTGTGCCATGCCTCTTCTGGTCTTTTCTCAGCCACGTCTAACCCTAAAGACTGCCCCGTCCCTGAATCGTCAGCTTTGTGTGTTTCAGTGAACTTGTGCTTGGAGAGCGGGAGAGGGGGAAGGGAGAGAGAGAAAGTATGTGTGCATGTGTGTCATATACACTCTATAAATTCTTTTGATAAAGCACCTGAACCCCACCCCCTTTCAAAGAGTTTTCAGAGTAGGAATCTGGGTACTTCTTTACCATATTCCTTTCCTAAGTGCTTCTCAAATGAAAATTGTTATTTCAGTCACCTGTTGCAATAAGCTAAGCTAGTCTGGATGAGACGCACCCACCCCCACTCACCTACACCCCCTCCACCTTCCCCTGGAGTCCTTCAGATTTGATACAGTTGTAGGATGAATGGCAGGTGTGTTGAACTCTTAATGAGAGGTTTCCTCTGTGGGATTGCCCAATATCCTGCCCACCACAGAGGCTCCTGTGAACAACTTTACCTTTGAACTCTCCTTATAGTCAGCTCCTGATCCATGGGATTTGGTGACAATCCCTGGCTGGCAGGAAGCTTTGATCCTTGGGGAGTCCAGAGGAAGTCCTGTGATGTGTGGGATCCCTAGAGTTACAGGGATTGGGGAGAAGCTATACCAGGGTGGGTTGCTAAGATAGACCCATTAATTAAGAAGGAGCCTTTGCTTAACACTCAGTACCTAAAAGGGGAGATCCGGTAACTGAGAACAAGGAGCTCAGCACCCCTCAAGTATGAAGTGGTGTCTGCACAAGCATTATTGTTATTTTAAGGATGCAGCAGTGCTGATGGGAAAATTCCTACCCACACCAGGAAAGAACAGAATACCTTAGAACGTCCCTTTTTAACAAGTAAAAACTAACCTTACTTTGAATTTTAGGAGGCTCTAGCCAAAAAACAAAAGCAAAAACAAAAAACAAAACCTCTAGGGCCGACCCCATGGTGCACTCGGGAGAGTGCGGCGTTGGGAGCGCAGCAGTGCTCCCGCCGCGGGTTCGGATCCTATATAGGGATGGCCGGTGCGCTCACTGGCTGAGCGCGGTTGTGCGGCCGGTCACAAAAAAGACAAAAAAAAAAAAAAAACCTCTAAAGATATTTCTGTGAAAGATTACTCTAGAAGAAAAAAAAAAAAAAGATGACCGTGTAATAAACAGTGGAAACTTAGAATTTCTATGTATGAGAAGCTTAAGCCTATTGTCCATTGGAGAGAGTGTTAGGAGATTGGTCTTTAAGCTTTGTTCGCATAGCAAGCATACTGGTTTTGCTTAGAAACTGCCTGTATTTGAAGTGGCTGGTGGATGAGGGAACTCGCTAAAACTTCCCCAAGCATTCCTTGCTGCCACCCATTGGCTACAAAGTGAAGTCCCTTTCACCTGGTAGGAAGCTGTTCCTCTTCCCCTACCCACCTCCAAAGGCCGAAGTGACTTCCTTTGCTTCCATGGAATCACATACATTTATCTCGTAATGTGGAGATCACTCTGCATGGTGTATATGTGCCTGCCTCCCTGCTAGGCTAGGCTGTCACTGCCAGAGGGGAGGGTTCGTGCATTATTCATCTTTTTTATCACCGACACACTGCCTGGGCACGACTAGCCCCTTAATAACGTTTATTGAATGAGTGAGTAATCATGAGGCAGTAGCTGTGGGGAGTCATCCTCTTTCGGGAATCATCTCATTTTCCCACTGCCAGCGCCATAGTTCGAGTCAGACACCTGGCCTAGGAGACCTAACTCCTGTTGTGTCTCAGCAGCTCCCGAAAAACCCCAGGAGATAAGCCCAGCTGTGATGGAGTGGCTTCTTTGTGAGGTTTGCTCATGGCACTCAGGCACATAACATGGTGACATTGGGCAAAGAGCATTGAGAGGGGTCTGCGGGGCCAACTGCGTAATGTGTGTAGCCCAGTGCAACATTTAAGTGCAGGGTCCCTTGTTAAAAAAAACAAAAACAAAGTTTTTTCCTTCCTTCCACATTTCTCTCAACTTGTCATGGAGTTTATTATTTGCTATTAATGTTCTAAGTGGAGAAAAATTAAAATGCTAAATTATTAGCATGAATTTTATTATTCATCTTTATATTGTGCAATGCCAATTTTAAATGCAAATATAAGATCCTTTAACTCATACTCAGAATCACTGAAATTATGCAATTTGTATTCCGTAGCTTGTACATGCATATGTATTTCCTTCTTAGAACAGTAGAAACTCTACACAAAACAAACTCAACTGTTTTTATTTCACTTCTTGATACTTGCACATTCTACCAACTCTCTCTATCTTCAGTTTACGGATGAATAAGAAAGGACTGAGAGGAATGTGAACTATAAATTGTCCTGCTTCCTTCTCTATCATCATCTTCAGTGGAAAATGGTTGGCTAAAACGGAAGGAAATGAGTAAGAAAAGATGTGAGAGGGTTCCTTGGTCATCCATGTTTTTTAGAAAGCCATTGCCTTCTTTTTGGGTTTGAAGCGAGTTCTGGTTCGAATAGAAAGTATGGTCTCTCTGGAATGTCAGTGCCTGCATTTGCTCAGTCGTAAATGTAACAGACGTGCCTGCCTGGTACATGCCTCGAATCTTGTTGAACTCCTCCACTAGAATTCTGTACTCACGGGAAAGGACGCATGCGGATGAACTGGCAAAGATGGTCGACACAAATTTCATGTATCTCCTCTGCTTGTGTTCATGCTCCCATGTCCCGTTAGACTTCATTTGCAAAACAGAAGTTCAAAGATAAAAGTATTAATAATGTTAAGTTGGAAACAGCAGATCATTAAACCAAGCAAGCGTGGGGCCCTCTAGAGCATGGGGCCTTGTGTGACTGCACAGGTCACACACCCGTGAAGCCAGCCCTGGTTGTCTGGCATTGTTTCAATAGATATTCTTAGAATTTTTGGTTTTTACCAGTTGAGAGACTGGCTAGGAGTAGCATACATGCATGCCTTCATTAATTCATAAATTTTTTTACGTACCTGCCATGTGCCAGTCACTTTTTGAGGCATTGGGATTACATCAGAGTGAAAAAGACAAGACATGGCCTCCATGTCAATAGCACTTGTGATCTAGTGAAGAAAACAGTTTTTAGATTACACAGTTGGGGCTGGCCCGTTAGCTCAGTTGGTTAGAGCACAGCCGAGGTCATGGGTTCAGATCACCATACTGGCCAGCTGCCAAAAAAGTTAAAAACTAAATTACACAACAAATATTTAAATTACGACTGTTGTGGCACCACAGACAGAACTACAGAAAGGGTAGGAAGGCTGACCTAGGTGGGAGTTAGGAAAGGAATCTCTGAGCAAGTGGCATTTTAGGCCAAGGGTGTAGGAGCTGTAGGGTGAAGAAGAAGTGAAATAGTCTCCCAGGCTGAGGGGACAGCCTCAGAAGACTTGAGCTAGGAAGGAGCTTTGCTTAGACAGGGGAAGAAAGAAGGCCTACAGAGCTGGAGCACCGGCAGCCTTCAGGAGCCAGCTGTGGGAAAGGCTCTGGGACAGGGGGGCATGTTCTGTGTAACTCTTTCCCTTGCCTTCCTCCTTCCACTCCCCCAAACCCATGCTGACCAAGGAGATCAAAAGATGGAAAGGCTCTCTTTCTATTCTTATAGCAAGTCCAAGAATGTTCAGGGACGCTGGGCCTAGAGCACATGCTCGTTACCCACTGAATTCACCATTTCCCATCATTTCCATTCACCCTCTCCAGTGCACTTCCTGTTCCTAAAATGTGACCTCTCGGGCCGGCCGGTGGCGCACTTGGTAGAGTGCGGCACTTGGGAGCGAGGCGGTGCTCCCGCCAAGGGTTCAGATCCCATATAGAGACCGATCCGCTCACTGGTTGAGCGCGGTGTGGGCACGACACCGAGGGTTGCGATCCCGTTACTGGTCACGAAAAAAGACAAAAAGGAAAAAAAAAATGTGACCTCTCTTTCTTCTGACCTCCATCACACTGCTCTTTTAGGACCCTTACCACGTTCTATTCTGTACAGATGGTCCCTGACTTACGATGGTGTGAAAGCCCTACACATTCAGTAGAAACTGTACTTCGAGTACTCAAAAAACCATTCTGTTTTTTACTTTCAGTACAGCATCCAGTAAATTACATGAGATATTCAATGTTTTTTTTTTCCTTTTTTTGTCTTTTTTCGTGATCGGCAATGGGATTGCAACCCTTGGTGTTGCGCCCGCACCTCGCTCAGCCAGTGAGCGGCCGGTCTGTATGTGGGATCTGAACCCTCGGCGGGAGCGCCACCATGCTCTCAAGCGGCGCACTGTAGCAGTGTGCCACCGGGCCGGCCTGATATTCAATGTTTTATTAAAAAATAGGCTTTGTGCTAGATGATTTTGCCCAGTTGTAGGATAATGTACGTGCACATTTAAGGTGGGCTAGGCTAAGCTGTGATGTTCTGTAGGTTAGGTGTATTAAGTGCATTTTCAATTTATAACATTTTTGACTTACTATGGGTTTATCAGGTTCTAACTCCATCATAAGTCAAGAAGCATCATATTGTCTGTCTTTCTTTATGTGCATGCCTTCTTATCTTCCCCGCCAGACTGTAAGCCTTTTAAGGGCAGGTTGTAGATCTGTTTTATCTGTTAAATGGCTTTATGAGAATCTTTGCCTAGTAGTTAATTCAGTTTAATGTAAACTTATTTATTTTTCCATACGTAATACACTCATCAAATACAATATTTAGAAGGTACAATAGGGTATATAATTCCACACCCCCTCTGCCTCTCCAGTTTCCCTCTCTGTAGGCATCCTGCATCCAGTCTGAAGTGTATGCAGTTAAAAAGAAACAATTACAAATATGATTAATCGGCACATTTTTCACTGTCCTGTAACATTTAGAGAAGGATGCCTACCCAATGGATGTTTTTTAATGTGTTTTTGCTGAGCTAGTCCATGTTTATAGTATTTGTTATATACTATATTATATATATACATACGTAATAATTACATAGCTTTTATATAAAATGATAGATGAATGTGTACATTCTCCTATTTTGTTTTTCTGATATTCCTCCTTTTTTGAAATTTTACATTGGCATGGCCTTTAATATTCAGCCAAGTCTTGAGGTTCCAAACTAGTGGGAGCTAAATTTTTAAAGCCCATTGAACCAATTATTGTCAGAGATGCTTGTATGTAGTGAAATAAACCCAACTTGATCCATATAGGTAGCATTATTAATAAATAGAAAGAACACTGCATAGCATAATGGCTAAGATTGTAGGCCCTATTTCTTCTAAGCAAGATACAAACCCCAGGGCCAGCCCAGGGCTCACTTGGGAGAGTGCGGTGCTGATAGCATCAAGGCCCCGGGTTCGGAGCCCTATATAGGGATGGCCGGTTCGCTCACTTGGGAGAGCGTGGTGCTGACGACACCAAGTCAAGGGTTAAGATCCCCTTACCGGTCATCTTTAAAAAAAAAAAAAAAAAAAAAAAGATGCAAATCCCAGAAACTATAAAGGAAAAAAACTGACAAATTTAACTACATCAAAAATGTAAATTTCTTTACTGGAAAAAAAATTTACAAAGAAAAAGTGCCAACTGGGAAAAAAATATTTGCGACTCATATGTTTTAGATAATGGACATTTTTTCATATACAAAGAACTTACAAATCAGTAAGGAAAAGTTTAAATACACATATCAGAAAAAAATACAAATAGTTTATACATTTATTAGAAGAATGTAAATTAAAAACAACAGGATGCTAATTTTCACTTACTAGATTAGCTAAGATAGTTTATAATACGTGGCACTGAGAATATGGGGAAATAAGAATTTTTATAGTGTTAGATAAAAATGTAAATTATTGCAAACTCTCTGGCCATATCCATCAGAATTTTAAATATGCATTACCCTTTGACCCAGAAATTCCATTTCTAGGTATTTCTCCTACAGATATACTTGTACATCTCTGTAAAGACTTTGGTATCGGATATGTGCCAGTGATACAAAAGAGCTCCAAAATATGTTATGTGGGGGGGAAACATTATGGCACACAACAGAGTGTAGAATATAATTTTGTGCTTTAAAAAGGGAAGGGAAAAGAAACATATACATATATATGCTTGTAAACACCTACAATATTTCTCACAATTAGGAATGGTGTCCTCTGATAAGGGAAACCACAAGTCTGGTTTAAGAGAGCTTTAGTTTTTAATGTGTGCTTTTTCGTACTGTATTATCGTCTCAGTAAAAATAAAAAATAAGAACACAGCCTCTGGATGTTGGAAACCTGGCTGCACCATTTTTTTAGCTGAGTAAACTTAACCCTCTAATCCTGTTTCCTTATCTGTAAAATGGAGTTAATAACCTTCCTTTACATTACTTTTTTATGACTGGCATAAAAATTAGATAATATATGAAAAGTACCTGACCCCCAAAATAGTAGTTTTTGAGGCAAAAAGCCCTAGACCAGTAGTAACTTCATAAGTAGCTGCAAACAAAGTCACACAACCCCTCTCTGGCCCAATTGTCTTCTGTCCCTAGTTTGACCAGATGGTCCTTAAGTCCCCTTACTCTGAGTTTTCCTGTTTCTTGCTAGAAATTCTAGTTCCCAAACCAGAAGGATTTTGTAGGGGATTAGGTGTTTTTGGCACCCTCCTAATTCCATACCAAGCCATAGGATCAGAGCATTGGTCATGAAAAATGGGTGTGGGTCTGGCTACAGACTTCTCTCTTGTTTCCCAGTGCAGACTTGCAATTGAAAAAAAATTCTAGTGAGTGGGGGAAGGGCATGGGAATGGAACTGTAGTGGCAAATTCTAAAAGCAGGGCAAGGAAAGGCATGATTGCTGAAGAAATAGCCTCCTGCAGACAGATGGCTGTTCTGTGGGTGTCAACAGAGGGCTTTGTGGGGATCTAGAGAGGAAATGCTGGCAATCAGCTGCCCTGGGAGCAGCCCTATCTGGGCAGTGTTGCCTGCCTGTGGTTCTGAGGTCTGTGCCATGCATCGAGACTGAAGGAAGGGGGCTGGGATCTGTACTTAGGCCTGGGAGTAAAGAGGGAGCAGCATCACCGAAGGCATGTAATGCGGGGTCAGGGGTGAGTAAGAAACACAAAAAGAAACCTATCTCAGTGCAGGTGCTGCAGCCACCCTTCCCTCCTTCCCCAACCTAAGGGCACCATGCATTCTTTTTTTAAAATTTTTCTCTGTTTTTGGCAGCTGGCCAGTACAGGGATTGAACCTGGACCTTGGTGTTATCAGCACCACACTGTAACCAACTGAGCTAACCAGCCAGCCCCATGCATTCTCATCTTAAGGGAGCCTATGGGTTTCCTCACAGAAATCCTCAGATAGGAGGAGAGGGCAGTTCTGTTGTAATGCAAAATGTTGGCACAGTAGACAGGTGGTCATGACTCTGTCTCTCTCCTATAGGTGCTGAGGGATGTCCTCAAGGATCTCTACCACCTGCTGAAGCACGTGGTGCGTTTGGAGCCCGATGACGTGGCCAAGCTCCATGCACAGCTGGCCCTGGAAGAGCTGGATGAGATCATGAGAAACTTCCTGTTCCCACCACAGAAGCTGGAGAAGAAGATTGTGGTCCTGCCATAGATTTGATTCAGAAGATGTGGAGGAGGCAGACGGGGACCAAGCAGTCAGAGCGATGCCCAGGCCTTCCAGCAGGTCTCCCTGCTGTCTCTTTGGTGCTCACACTATGGCCAACCCTGGAGGTGGCTTTATGATACTGGTCACTTGGGTCTTCAGGCTGACTTTCCTGAAATATCTATTTAGCCATCCTGCATCCAGTCCAAAGCATGTGCAGTTAAAAGAAACAATTACAAATCTGACAAATCGGGACATTCTTCACTGTCCTGTAGCATATAGAGAAGGATGTCCACCCACTGGATGTATATATTTTAGTTGTTTTTGTTGTTTTGGTGGCTGACCAGTATGTGGATCCATACCCTTCACCTTGGTGTTACAGCATCGCACTCTAACCAACTGATCTAACTGGCCAGCCCTATTTTTAACATGACTGATAGAATCTGATTATTTGACCATTCTCTTGCTACTTGAGAGGAGGCTGGCCACCCATATGTCACATATCTTGATTTTCATTTGTGGTGAGATCATTCTTGTGATAATGAGCAGCAGGCAGAACTGGTCATCCTCGCTGGCTAAAGAGGCATTTCAGAGTACAAGATGCAGTTGGAGGTGGGGAGGGGAATGAAATAGTTATCAAAACATGTAAAGTGGAATAAAATTGTGTTGGCTGGAAAGAACAACAGGTCTGAATCTGGTCCTCTGGTACTGAGATGGAAAGCTGTGGAGTTGAAGAGGCTCTGATCCCCAGAACAGAGAATCAAGTTGGTTGAATCTTCCAGAGAAGGGTAAGCACCATGTTCATCCTCCTGGTCCATTTTCTTTTTTCACTCTATCCTGCATTTGTTCTGCTCCTTTAGAAAGATGGATGTTTAGACCGTGGATTAACTCTAAATGCAGGCTGGAAAGTGTGTTGCATATTAGTGGCCTGATGCCAGCTTTATTGAAATAATTGCAGATGTTGCACTGTGGTCTCCTCTTTATTTATTTATTTTAGCCACTGCATTTTGAAGGCAGCCAAAGGAGATGATAAAAAGGAGAAACTGACTGGCTGCTTCAGATAAGCCTTCCCTCTTGTCAACACCTTGACAAGGCTAACCTACAGCTCCCTGATCAGTCCTCAGCTTTGCTAGGCTAGGTACAGAATTTTATTACAGGATTTCATCCCTGCTCCCTGGAATGACCAGACCCAGGAGAACCAAAACACAATTTCTGAAAACTCAAATGACTGAAGGATCTATCTACAAACATGCTCATTTGCCAGTTAACAACAGAATATTTCTCTTTAGCCAGATTACAGACACGTTTTGTGGTGGGCATCCCTTTAAAGAGGTCAATTTACAGACAGTTACGGATTACAAGTTAGCTTAGTGAACAAAGAATTATGATACAGAAAGTTAGATGTTTTTTAAGGAATATTTGTATTCAGCTAGTATAGCTGGATTAATTTCTGTTCTCCAAATCAAGGATGTCAAGAAAATCAGGATTGGGGCTTTCAAGTCAGGGAAGAATCTCCTTTGGGCCAGCTGGATATACACTAAAAATGCTTGTTTCGTGGCCTTCCATTAGCTAGACTCCACATAACCCACTCCACATAATCAGATTGAATATGTTGCACAATTGATTTAACTTACAGCTTTGCATTAAATGCATTTCAGTTCTGAGGATGTATCCTAATTGATCACCTTGATTAGACTGAGAAACTCTAGTCTAAAAACCTCAAATGCCTCATGAAGCATCCTAGTTCTTTCACCTCCACTTATAAACAACCTCTTAATTTGAAAAATTACCTCTATTTGAGAAGTGGCTAAAAGCATCAGTTCTTCATTGATTTTGATGAATTCAATTTCAGAGAGTGACTTTTTCTTTCTGACTTTGTTACTAAATTCAAGGGAAAGCTATCTTAATGTAACCCTTCTAAAACATGACCAAATTATTAACGTTTTCCAGATTATTAAATAATTCTTCCAAACTTATATATATGTACACATATGAGAGAAGTCCTTGGGAAAGAGCATGAAAACATTAGGACAATAAAAGCACAAAACTTAACAAACAAAAAAGCACAGAACACCAGGGGCCAAGGCACATGGCAGGAACAAAAGTGCCATGTCTCTCTCTGCACGGGGCCTGTGAGGCATGTCTTGCCTCCTGCCTCCACCCTTCGCTTCTCCCTCAGAGGCCACCTTCTTCCTGCTGTCTCTTCCAGTCTCCTCTCTCCACCTCCCCCACTGAGGTTCTCCTGGCCCCTCACCTTCAACACCCTCCATTGCCCAACGGCTTGTCACATGGACTCCCCTGTAGCACCCACTTGGTCTTTTGCTTTGCCCCATCCCTCCTCCTTTCTTTCCCTTCTGGTCTCTTCCTACTCTTCCCACGCCCGCTGTTCACAGCCCCCTGGGCCCACAGGGGATGGCACTGCAGCAAGAGACATGCGGGGGTCCTAGGCAGTGGCTGCAGCCAGACTCCAGGCTTCTGCCCAAGCTCGACAGCTTGTTAGGTTAGACTTCCTGAACATTACAGAGAGTTTCCCTCCTCTGCTTTGTTTTTCTTCCTTCTTGGCACAAACTTGCCCTTCTACTAGTCCTCTGTTATTTAATCAGAAATCTCTTAACGTTCACTTTGCTCCTTATCATCCCTCCACACTCATGATTTTCCATGTTTCCCAACACCTCCTCCTTGTCCTTTGCTTCATTTGTTTGCCTCCCTCCTTGTTCCTTTACTTCCCTGGCTCTACCCACCCATCCAAGTATAAGAGCTGGCGTGCCTGGGACTGGGGGTTAGGAAAGCAAATCACAGACAATGACAGTAATTTATTGAGCACCTACTATGTGCTAGATGCCACCTCACCCTTGGGAAGACTTATATTGGAGGGAGACAGATAATAAATAAGATAAATAAAATAGAAGGTCAAGTGGTGATAAATGTTATAGAAATAATAAAGTCAGGAAGGGAGATGAGGAGCATGTAGGGGTGGGAGCTGTAAGTTGAGAGATCAATTGTCCAGAGTTAGTAAAAACTAGAAGAAGGCGAAGGAACAACCAAGAAGACATCTGGGGAAGAAGTGTTCCAGGTAGAGGGAATCGCGAACGCAGCGGCCCATAAGTGGGGTCATGTCTGGCAGGCTTGGGGGTTGCGGGGGGAGTGGCTGGAGCCGAGTGAGCAAGAAGAAAGTGGGGGGGGGTGAGGGGTGACCACATGTAGTCCTGGGGGCTGCTCTGAGCAAGGGGGCAGCCACAGACCTATTTTCACCTGAAGCCCCTTCAGCTTGTTTTTGAAAAGTGCTTTGAGGCCAAGATGAAAAATGCTGTAAAATAGTAACTACATCTCACCACACCCAGCCCCTTTATCCCCCTCAATCAAAAGAGAGGAGCAAACCCCATCCCTTTTCACCACCCCCCAGCCTGGCTTCCCTTGCCGTGTTGTCACAGCTCCTCTTCTCAGGCAGCAGCAGTTTCTCCTCGCTGGCCCAAAAAGAGAGAGGAAAGCAAATGTGTTGATCTGCCCTCGGTCCACCCACCTGCTCTGTCCCTTTGTCTAAGAGGGTGACTGAATGAAGCACTGCCTGCCACCTGCCTGACTCTCGCCAGAAGTTTGCCACATTGAAGGGACAGCTGCGACATCCGAAAGTTGTTCAATTGATAAGAATACAGTTGGGTGATGATTCATCTGACCTGTACAAAACCAGGTAGGCGTCTGCAGTCTTTGTGTAGAAATCCAAAATCCCAGCTGGAATTTCCGTGGCAAGGAGAGAGAGTCAGACAAGGGAGCCAAGTTCCAGGGTGGGCTGAGGTAGCCACTCTCCCCTGACCATGGGGGTCTTCTTGCTCTGCCCCTGCCCCCCAACAGCAGCAGCTGTGACCTCTGAGGGCCAAGCTGTGTCCTCCAGCAAGTCCTGCAGCCACAGACATGCTGCAGTCACATGCAGCAGCCTCACTGCAGTCCACAGCACCTCTGACTTCCATGCAGCATCTGCTTGGAGCTGAACCGCCGCTTGGGGGTTGGGAACGTGTTTTGCTTCTCACAATACCTCTGCTGCTGCTTCCCTGCTGGCGGGGCTCAGGGCTGTGCTCAGTGCCCCCGCATGCTGGCAGGTGAAGAGGGAACGCAGACCCTCACCATCAGCTTCGCCCACTTACCATCTGAGAAGTCTACCTGTTGTCCCTCTTCACAGTGACTCAGGAGCTCCATGCTACCAGGAGGCCTCAGTTTTTGTCTCCCTCCCCCAGGTGACCCTTTCCCCCTTTGGTGGGAGTTCGCCCTAGATCTCCTGAGCTCCAGCCCAGGACCCTGTTTACTACATTGGATGACTCTCCATGAAACATTCTGAACATCTATATCTACTGAATACTGTAGAGCTTCTCTCCCCACCAAATGAGTACAGTAGCAGAAGCCTTTCAAGTAGAGTACAGTTTGAGATGCAAACTTGGGAGGTGATACGTACACATGAACCCCAGCATGTGGGTCCCACAAAGATGACATTTGAGCTCCACTGACACATACTGAGAGCTACCTACCGCCTCCCTGTGCTGTGTGCTGGCCCTGTGCCCTCCCTGCAAGGGTGAGGAGTGGCACAGCCCTCAGGTACCGACACCCTGGCCGTGTGTGTGTGTGTGTGTGTGTGTGTGTGTGTGTGTGTGTGTGTGTGTGAGAGAGAGTGTGAGTGTTGGGGTATGTAAATATGTGCACTTGGCACATATCAATCCACTTAGTCCTCACACGGGGCCTATGGGATAAGTGGTATTATTATCCCTCTTTTACAGATGGGAAAACTGAGACACAGGAGAGGCTAATTACTTGCCCCAGATTACATAGTTAGAAAGAAATAGCCAAACCAGTATTTGGAACCAGGCAGTCTGGCACCACAGCCAGTGCTTTTAACCAGTGTTTTGCTGTGGCCAAATAGAAACTCTATTTCCAAAGAAAGAAAAATTTGCATCTCCACCCTACCCCAAGATTACCACTGACAAACTGGAGCATAATGGCTGATTTGTATTTATTAACATTTTATTACCATAAATAATGGTATATATTTTTTGCTTACTCATATATCTTGGAGACACTTATGTCAATACTTACAGATCCCTCTCCTTTGTGATGGTGGCATGTCTTCCATTGTATGGGTAAACTATAGCTTTAGGTTAAGCATTTGTCTATTGATGGTCAGCCCAATAGTTTCTAATTTCCTGTGATTCTTCAATGATTCTTTCATAACTTTGCATACTGAAGTGTTTCTATACAATAAGTCGTAAAAGTTTGGAATGCCAGATCAAAAAGGTATGAACATTTTAAATGTTAGAACCAAAATGTGTCCCCAAAGGTTTGTGCCAATCCACATTCCCCCATCCTCAGCTGACATTGCTTTAATACCCATGTAATGCAAATTCAGTCTCCAAAGCAAAGTGTTGACACCATTCTCTAAATAATTTAGGACTACGGCCGGCCCGTGGCTCACTCAGGAAGAGTGTGGTGCTGATAACACCAAGGCCACAGGTTCGGATCCCATATACGGATGGCCGGTTAGCTCAATGGGTGAGCATGGTGCTGACAACACCAAGTTAAGATCCCCTTACCGGTTATCTTTCAAAAATAAATAATAATAATAATAATTTAGGACTAGGAAATCTTTAGGGGCTGGAGTTTTCTGTGTGCCAAAACCATAAGACAGGGGCACCCTAACACGCTTTGCAAGCACACTCACCAGCAGCTATGTCCCAGCTACAGGTACTAGTTAGTGGCTTACAAGTACTACCCTGGAGAAAAATCCTGAGTCCCTGCAGGTCTATTAAAAAGGGCTTTAGGGGCCGGCCCGGTGGCGCACTGCGCTAGTGCGCCGCTTGGGAAGCGCGGCGGCGCTCCCGCCCGGGGGTTCGGATCCCACATACAGACCGGTTCCCGCTCACTGGCTGAGCGAGGCGCGGGAGCAACACCGAGGGTTGCAATCC
>NW_007726129.1:122373-131657 GCF_000696425.1 Galeopterus variegatus | reverse complement strand
GGAGACCAAAAAAAAAAAAAAAAAAAAAAAAAAAAAAAAAAAAGGGCTTTAACCAGACTCTCAGCTCTGAGACTTTGTCCTTAGGGTAAAGGATACGGGGTTTGGAGTATCCCCAGGATATTGACCATATTTCCCAAACCAGACTCAGGACATAGGGTCTGATGGCCCCTCAGAGTATTGGGTTCATCCTAAAATCGTGGGATGAATGGTTGTTGTAGATCTGTATCACTTTTCATAGTCGTCATGATTGCAGTTAACACTCTTAAGAGCTTAGTAGGCTCTTCTGTGCTTTTGACACTTATTAATCCACCTAGTCCTCGTACTGGGCCTGTGGGATAGGGATTATTATTATTCCTCTTTTACAGATGGGAAAACTGAGACAGACAAAAGCTAATTACTTGCCCCACATTACATAGCTAGCAAGAAGTAGCCAAACCAGTATTTGGACCCAGGCAGTCTGGCTCCAAAGGCTGTGCTTTTAACCTCTGTGCTTTGCTGCTACTGAATAGATACTATACCATATTATCAAACTGTAAAAAACCTTTCTTAGTAAGAGTGAGGATAGAGAAAGTGGTTCCCTGCTTGTTTAAATGGACCACCTATGTCAGGTGAAGCTTCACACCCGATTCCCTCAAAATAGTGTCTTTGTACATCCAAACTCTGCCTTAGACACCAGAAGTTGTTATACATCCTGTGTTTGACCTTGTAGTTTCCCCAGAAGCTGGAAACGTTTGTTAAAGTTCTCCAGCCCACCTGCTGCTGGACTTTGGCAGCTTTGATAAATTGCTTATTGAAAGGCTTGGTCTTCCTTCGTGGGGTGGCCAAGGTAGTAGACATCTACAACTGCCTTCTTGGGAGCAGAGGCGGCAGAGCCATGGCACAGGTGTACAGCATAGAGCATGTAGTAATTCCTCCCAGGAACTCCAGAAAGAGCCCAGAAATGTGCTCTGTGAAGGTGGTGGTGTTTTTAACCTTTTCATCTGTAAGCAGGGTTTCAGTTCTCAGATTTCATTTCCAGAATAACAATGGATCATTTTCAACTGTTATTCCTTGTAAGAAGCTCAAAATATATATACATTAATAGCTGTATTCCCATACCATTCCTTGAGAGAGGAGAAAGGCTGGATTAATGGCCCTCTTTTGGAGAAGAGAAAAAAGGTCCAGAGAGGTAAGTTCTTGTAAATTGAAAGCAATAGAGTAAAGGGAGGAGACATGAGTGCAGGAGAGCAGAGAAACTTCTTCCTTCATTCTCTAGTTCATAGTACCAACTAGTCGGCTTGCCCCTATCTCCAGCACAGAGCTGCAGAAGCGCTGAGGGCGGGAGTTGTTGACTGCAGGAGAGGGTAGGCTGCGGAGCTGCAGGAGCATCTCTCTGCTGGGAAACTAGGAAAGCTACTGGGCTTGTAAATGGTTTATAAAATGATGTAAGATTTCTTCTTCACTGTCTCTTTGAAGAGCTGAAGCCAGCTCAGAATGCTGCCTGGGTGGGGCTTTTCTGATTAACAGCCCTAGTCGTCACACGCACAGGTAGCCACCTGGTGCTGGCGAGAACAAAGCTGCCTGTTCTGCACTTCCGGAGTCTCTAGAACAAGCCATCCCCACCCCCATACACACACACCTTTATGGGACCACACACCACTTTCAAAACTTCAAAACCTATGGCGACCATATTAATTCAACAGAAAAGCCAGCCTGAAATTAGAGAAGTCTTTACTAAGAGAATAGTGATGCTGATGCTTCAAAGAGCTGGGAGTGGGGTGAGCACGTCCCCCCCAAAAAAGTTGTTAAGAGATTGCAAAGAACAAGGCTCTGCATGTTCATGTGGGTATTTCTCTGTGGCTAAGACCAGGGCCATGTGAGAGAGAGTAATGGGGACTCCATTCCCCAAAGGAAAGCAGCTCAGAGCCCTCATGAGTCTTGAGGCTACCCTTCCCCATCCTTTGGTAGAGAAAGCTCCAAAGTGCAGTTGTGTTA
Source organism: Galeopterus variegatus (assembly GCF_000696425.1). Taxonomy (NCBI): domain Eukaryota; kingdom Metazoa; phylum Chordata; class Mammalia; order Dermoptera; family Cynocephalidae; genus Galeopterus; species Galeopterus variegatus. The sequence goes on along the minus strand of NW_007726129.1, from coordinate 129,683 downwards.
TTTAGAAACTGAAAGTGAATCCAAGTCATTTTGGCAGCTCTGTCCTCTCACTGACAAGGACTAGCTGGTTTTCCCCCAGTTCTCCTTGAAAAAAGCAGGCAGTCTTTGCCAGTGAAAAGATTGTCAATTCCAGGTGTGTTGGAGAGACCCGGGGACTGGCCTTGCCCATCTGGTCCTGTTCTCCTGCGTTTCTCCCTGGCTTTTCTTCCTAATTTCCAGTTCAAATGCACATCCTTTCTCCTTTTACTTTGATAGTGCATTAGTTCATTGTTAAGTTTTTAAGGTCAGTTAATTCAAACAGGTGCCTATGCTGTGGCAGGCCTGGTGCTGGAGGAAAATGGATGGACACGTCTTGCACACTCTCTAGCTCACCACCTGACTGGCTGGCTTTCTACTGGCTTCTCGGTGCCAGAAGTGCACTTGCAAACCTCAGCTGAGGAAAATCCCCAGGATGTATTCTCAACCCTGGATACATAAGAGAATCGCCTGGGGAATTTTTTTTTTTTTTTTTTAGTGCAAGCCTGGGGCCCACCCCCAGTGATTCTGATTAAATTGATCTGGGATAAGTTCCAGGCATTAGTGTTTTTTGAAAAGCTCCCAGGTTTTTAAAAAGTCTAATGTACAGCAGCCAGACGTGAGAACCACTGCACTGGCTTATCTGGTGAGAAAAGAAAGTGTGTGTATGTCAAGGATTCGGATCCCCTTACCGGCCAGCTGCCAACAATAACAACAAAATTGTGAGGGCGGGGGTGTCCTAATCAGAAAAAAAACTAAGTAGGACATAACTTTGGGGGGCCCCTACCCACAAAGATGCTGATGGGAACTGCCTCTACCCTGGGCTCTTCTCTAACTGCTTTTATGGAGGGTTCAGCTTTGGACCTCCTCTGTGACAGTGACTCATGATGTCTTTAATCGAGAAAGAGGGGGGCTGGCCAGTTAGCTCAGTTGGTTACAGTATGGTGTTATAGCCATAGGTTAAGGGTTCAGATCCCATACCAGTCAGCTGCAAAAAAAAAAAAAAAAAGAGTACATGAGAAAGAGCCAGCACATTTAAGAATTGTGGTTGATGTTATTGTAACAAGAGCCAAATGAATTTGGAACAACGTTACCTTAAGTGATTTGTTCCCCTCCTGCTGATCTGGCAATTTAGACTATAGACTGGGATTGTGTTCCACCAAGGTCTGGAAAAGAGTGTGTGCACTTGTGTAATGGAGCAAGTGTGCATGTGTCCATATGGTGTCACAGTGAGTTATGTGCACATGTGGGTGTGGACATGCCTGTTTGGTACTTGCATGGGACTAGGTTTATGACACCCAAAGGAGAGAACCTCTCCCTGGGATTTCTTGGGCAGGAAAGCCCTGCTGCTGATATCATCATTCTTGGAAATACTTTTTTATTCTTGGAAATATATAATGGGGACCAACCTCCCTTAACCAGGCTCACCATGATCCTGGATGAGGAGGTGAGCGGGGGGCTCCCACCAGCCAGGCCCTGTGCCTTCATAATTCACTCAAAGGTGCTGGAGGAGCTGGCACAGCTCTACATACTCCCCCGTCCTGCTAAATTCTCTCAAAATTTAGAGAAAGGAAGTCACTCGAGTTTTGGCTACCACTAATCTTATATCCTGGCTCTCCCAGCTTTATTTACTGCTTTCATTGTAGATTGATGAGGTTGCCAAACCTTTTTCACATGAACTCATGTATTATATAGGCTGCATCCTACCCAGCCCAGCTTAGAAGGAAGTTCTGTGAACTCAGAATTCAAAGCATTTAAAAATACCTTTTTATTACAAAATTATTAGGCTTATTAATAGAAAATTCAGAGACTACAGAGAAAGAGGTGAAAAGAAAGAATCCATTGTTCTACCACCTGATCTTAATATCTTCAAACCTGGTCTTTTTGTTGTTGTTGTTGTTGGCTGGCCAGTGAGGGGATATAACCCTTGACCTTGGTGTTATAACACCGTGCTCTAACCAAACGAGCTAACTGGCCAGCCCCCTCAAACTTGATCTTAATATTTGGGTGGGCTTCTCTCCTGCTTTTTAGTTCACAGGATTTTAAAGAAAACAACAACATAAATGTAGTCATTCACACACAACAGTTTTGTATCCTGTATATTTACTTAACATCTCATCATAAAGGTTTTGCATATTCCCACATTCTCTTCTTTAGTAGCTGCACAGTATCCATCAAGAAGAAAGATTATGGTTAAAAATTGCCTTCTGGATTTTTTGCTGCATTCACATGGGGAAAGAGAGAAAGAAAAGGTGGCTGGGAAAAGCTTTTTCTGTTTAGGATTCCAAGAAAAGCATCTCCAGGTCTGGTTTGATATTGGGTTATCAGTCTGGTGTGCCTCCTAATCCTGACGTTCAAGCCAGCACAAAAGAATCTGGTCCCTTGGCAGGGGCTGACTGCTCTGCCTCCAGCAGTGCCCATGCTCCTTAATTTGAAATGAAAACGAATTTTCCATCAAAGGAGAGGGAAACTGGAGTTAAAACCTAACCATTGGAACTGCAGCACAGAAAAGTCCTTAAACCTGCTTCTTCAAACATAGCAGCTAGGAATGGTACTGATTGCAGAATACTTGTCAGTAAGAGGGGAAAGTTATGAAAGGATAACTTTGTTTGGTAGAAGCTGCCTTGCTGTAGTCAAGCCACACACTTTCCACTTTGAATTATGTATTAACTAGTACTGCAGCTTAAGCTACCTTGAAGAGAAAGCCCTATTCAGTCAGCTGGGGGAACATAACCTGCTACTATTTGGAAGCCATTTTAAATTCACCTTCATTAGCTTTAAGAAGTTGATGGGATGAAGCCCGGAGGGATGCAGGGAGGCCTGGGCAGCTGAGCTGACATTCTCCATCCTGTTTTGCTTTGCTAGGGATTATGGGCTGGATGCCAGGGAGGGGCACTGAAGTGTGAGGTCAGAGGGTTGAGGGGGCAGCCGGTGGAACTTGACTGCCCCTCCTTCCTCCTGCCCCCTCCGCTGCTCTAGTCACTCACCAGGAGACCAGCAGAGTAGAACAGTGCAAGTGAGGGGCGCCTGCTTACTGCCAAGGTTGTTCCTCAGCTTCAAGCACCAGGGGTGAAGAAAGACTGAACCTGCAGACTCCTATTGGTGCAAGGTATTTGAGCATTTCATGAGTTTTGATTTTGAAAATTAGTTCAAAGATGAAATCCTTGTTTGTGGAATCGTCGGCTTCAATTACCTCAAACCCTGCAAAGCTTTGAGAAAGGCCCCTTCAGCTCTCCAAACTGAGTCTCTTTCTCTTGATTAGTCCTCCACCCACCTTCGGTTGTGCCCAAGGTGGTTGTAGTGGACTGAATTATGTCCCCCCAAAACTCACTGAAGCTCGAATTGTGTCCCCCAAGTTTATGTATTAGAAACTTAGCCCCCACTGACTGTTAAGAGGGTGGGAAATCCTATTACAGTAACTGAAAGGTGGGCCTTAAAGAGGTGATTGGATTGTGGGACTGTGCAGTAGTGAATGGATTAAAACTGGTGGTCAGGGGCATGGTTCTGAGGGCTTTAAAAGAAGAGGAGAGTCTGTCGCTCTCTCTGCTTCCACCACCTTGCAATGTGAGACCCCTGGGTCACTGTCACCACCACAAGATCGACTTTGGACTTCCCAGTCTCAGAAACTGTGAGCAATAAATTTCGTTTTTCTTTATAAACCTAGTTCCAGGTATTTTGTTATAGCAACACAAACGGACTAATACAGTGGTTGACAGCACTTGCCCTCACCTTCAGTAGCACTGGCAGTTCTCATCGCAGCCCCTTCTCAGCCCTTTGTTGGTTTACCTGCCGCCTAATACATCCTCCGTACCTCATTTCTAATCCTTATCCTTGCCACAAAATGCCACCAGCCCATCATCCCCAGACAGTACTTGAAACCTATCACTACCTTGCTCAGACATCTTTACTAGTTCTCTGTACCCTACCACATGGAATCTAAACTCCTCATTCAGCCAGTCTAGGCACTCCACAACCGGTCCCTGGCATCCCCTCCTCATAGCAGCTAGAACTGCTCAGGCACTTCCTATATAGCAGGCGCTGTAAGGAGTTCTTTAGGGTAAATGTCTGGTTTCATCCAGGCCTCTCTTTGTTGTCCTTCAAACACGCCACACCCTTCCTATACCTGTTCCTGTACTAAAGCTATTCTTCCCATCTAGAATGGTCTTACCTCTCTATACAGCAGCTCACTTTCTCCATGAAACTGCCCAGCCCATTCTAGCTCACAGAGATCCCTGTCCTGAACTCCGCAAACTCTCCTAGCTTGATTCACTCATCAACATTTAATTATAAACTACCATTTTCAATGTTTTAATTTTTCAAGTGTATTTGTCTTCAAAATGGATAAACTTTTATTTTAATTTTTTTAATTTAATTTTTTATTGTAACAGTTGGATGTAATATCTGTGGGGTACAGAGTTGAATATCAGTACTTGTGAGCAGTACAGAATAATTATTATATTCAATAATATACACCATCATTTCTATTCATGGCCCTTTACCAATTCCTCCATCCCTCTTCCCTTACCCCTTCTAGTAATCTCAGTTCCAAAATGGATAAACTTTCAGATGGCAGGGAGCAGCCTGAGACCTCTGGGTGCCACGGCACTGCCCTCTGCTCAGAGCAGGTCTTCAGCACTTGTGAAATGAGTGTGGAAGTGCAGCAGGAGTTTTCTACTACTGGGCCAAATAGGTTTATCCTCTGGAACCTGTGTAATAGCCAGTTCAGGAACATCTGAATTCATGTTTTTAAGTGATTGGGAATGGAATTAGTCCTATTTCTAAATCATCAGTGGTAAGCAGAGATAAACTTGAGCCTTCTTGTATCAGCCTCTTAAAGAATCTCCCACCCACCTCCCCAAGAAGGGATGAATGCAAATAGGGCAGCACAAACTGGGTGCCGATTACAGGCAAATCCTCCTGGCCACAAAGTGAAGGTGAAGGTGAAGACTCTTATCTGCCTGATAATACCAGGTCCCTGGCCCTGTAGATCAGAGAAGGGGAGTTTGCTCCCCAGGGGAAGCCATTTAGGGGGCAAAGCCAGTTGGGATGAGCAGAGTGTTTATTGTTCTCAGGTTGTTACATCTGGGCCCACCGTTCATTTTGGAGGTTTTGATTGACTAGTGAGGTTGCGCTGAGCCAGCCCCATCCTTTGGAAAACTCTCTGGAGCTGGCAGTGAGACCAGCAATAAGCCTATGGGACATAGTTGAAGCATGAGATGATCCTGGACCAGCCCCTGGGAAGCAACTTGCACTCAGAGAAGTCATGTTGCTATTGTGCTGAGGGCAGAAAGGATCTTTCCAATCTGGCTGCTCCATCCCTGGGGCTTCTAAACAGGTCACGTCCAAGCCAGTTGGCTGGGTATGTTTCATAGACACATTTTGCCTGGCCTGAGGAGTGTGGTTTTTTTGTTTGTTTTGTTTTGTTTTTCTCCCAACATTTCAATTAATTGCCAATACTTAAAAATTAGGAAATTTCACATAAAATCAAAATTTCTGGCTTCTCTTGACAACAGAGCAGCTGGCCATTCTGGGCCCTACCTTTACAGGGAGATGACCCTCTAAATGGGGATTTGCGCACTACCAGGCTGCTTGTTTCCCCTTATCTAAAATTTTACAGATTGCCAATTTGGATGGGAGATAGGATCAGAAAGATCCTCAAGTCTCCAGCAACTCCAGGCTCTGTGATACCTCCAGATGTGGAGGAGGTGGCCCAGGGCTCCAGGAGACCATAAAGCCATAGTAGAGACAAGGCATTTTTCACTTATCCGAACTCTGATCGCTGAACAAATGTCCTGTCAGTGGGTGCTCTGTAAGGGTGGGCGTGAAGGATACATAGCATGGGTAAAGGATGCTGCTCTCTAGCTGAGGTTTACTGAACACTTACCCTCAGCCAATCTCTTCAAACCTTGTAGTTATCCTTGGAACAACCCCCTTTCCGTATGAAGTCACTGAGGCTTACTGTCTCAATTTGTGACAGAGCTGGCTGGCTGACTCCAGACCCCTCCTCTTAACCAGGCTACCACTTCTCTCTCCATCTCTGGAAGGGCCCCTCAGGCCGTCTGAAGGTCAAAACACATTCCCATCGTGGATTCAATACCAGTTCTTAAAAAATACATGAAAAAGAAACCATACAGCACATTAGTAAAGATTTTCTCAAGCAGAAGTGTGAAATCATTTGATTTTTGCAGTGCAAGATGGGAGTGAGTGGAGAAGGTGTGCCTGGGGTCTTTGCTGGCTTGGGGGGCACAGTGAGTGAGGGTGGGCAGGCAAGTCCTTGAGCCCCTTCACTTCTGAGGAGCAGCAGCTTATAAACTGCAACTCAGGTGCCTGTAAATGTGTTGCACCTTCAGAAGAAGTGATGGAAATTGTCTTAAGTGTGTTTGGAAGACATGTAGATTCATTTTTTTACTAGTCTTTAATTATAATTTCTCTTCAAGTTTTTCTTAGATGTAAAAACAGTGTCTTTAGCTGGTTCTAAACTTTCTTCCTCTGCTAACAACCCCTTTTCTCTCCCCACCCCATCCGACTTCACATCACCGAGTCTAGTACCAGCTTTTAGGGACCTGAAAACTACTGGCGATAAGGTCAGTTGGGAAGTTAGGAGGTCAAGGATGTCGGAAATAAAGGTGTAAAAAAAACGCAGGAGGAACTGTTTTGTCTTTAAGACTCCGGAACCTCCAGGATTCCTGCAAAACCATTGGCAGCGTTTGCACATCGCCTTAAAGCCATCAGCGCCCCACTGCGGAATTCGAAGCTAAGCTGGTCACAATTGTTAACACCTTCTTTGACCAGCCTTTTTATATTTGACAATTATTCTCTTCTCTTTCTTGCCTGTAGGAAGGTCCTGCTGCCTTCGTTTTAGGGAGTCCCCTATACGGCGAACAGCCCCTTCCCGTGCAGAAGCCGGGGGACGATTTCCATCCGCTCGTCCGCCCTGCAGGGTGAGTAGGTTTCGAGGCTTAGAAAGCCGGGCTGGAGGTGGGGACGGAGAGTAAAAATTTTGGAAGTCCCTATGGGTTATCTTGAAAGTTAACGACGGTCCAGGCTGTGGGTTGGGCACAATGACCGCCTAGCCTGGGCAGCGCCGGACAGCCCCGTTTCCAAGAGGGCGCGGAGGCAGCGAGTCCCCGCTGAGCGCCGGCCCGTGGAGCTGCCTCCGACCGAGCAGGGAAGGAGATTTGCCCCCGGGAGCCCTCCCACTCTCGCCAACTTTCCGGGTCCCGGTGCCGGAGGAGGGCGCCTCTCCCGGAGGGGGCGCGCTCGGTACTTAAAGGCTCGGCGGGGCCGGCGCTCGT
>NW_007726129.1:103332-122123 GCF_000696425.1 Galeopterus variegatus | reverse complement strand
CCCCCCCCCCCGCGCCTTCCACACACACCCGCCCAGGGATTCGCACCTGTACGGGCACCAAGCTACCTGGCTCCCTGGTTCCTGCGGGTCAGCCGGGCACGGCAGCACGTGTCCTCGGGACTGCGCTCCCCTTCCTCTGCCGGCTCGCAGGGGCCGGGAGGGCTGCCGGGCGCAGTGGAAGGAGCCCCCGCCCCGCGCACAAGTTTCCATCTCGCCGCGTGTGGGCCCCGCAGCAGGGCGCACCTGTCAGCTGCAGAGACGCTGCAAACCAGGCAGCCCCTCAAAGTTTCGGGGGTGGATAGGGAGGCGTGCGTCCTTGGCTGGGGGTTTTCTCCTTCCGTCGTCCGGGGGTAGGGGGAGCGGTCTTGGGGAGCGCCCCCAACCTCGTGCCCTTGGAGCGGAGTGCGCCTTAGTCTGCCTGGGCCGGGCTCCCTTGGACGAGCGAAGGGTTTGGGGAGGAGAGACGGCCTAGGCTGTAGGATCATCCCCCGCCGGCTTAGGGTGACACAGCCCCGTTTCGGCAGGGGCACCTCAAGCAGAGCCCGCACCAGTGACTGACTGCATGTGGGGTATCCAGCTGCGGGACCTTTTGGGGTCCTCTGTGTGTGTGTGTCGGGTGTGTGTGTGTACCGGCGTAGTGTCTCTAATTCCTACAAGGGAGGGGTCCCGCCCGGGGAAGGCGACACCAGGAATGCCGTCTTTGTCTGCATGCATACTTTGCCAAGGTAGCTGGGCCCCTGAAGATGAGCGGGGCCTGGTCCGACTGCGATTCCTTTGGTTTTCCTTTCCTTCACGGCTGGGTCGTGGGAAACCGGCACGTGGGTGTGGCTGGCGCCGGCTTCGCCAAGACGCGAGGCGCAAGCAGAGGGAGAATCGTGGTCAGTGCCTTTCCGGCCGCTTTGACCTGGTGGGCACCGCCTCCGGCACTGCACCGAGGCGGGGCGCCAGCGCTCGGCAGGTTGCTGGGCTGGCCTCATGGGCCCCCCATGCCCCTTTCCAGAGCGCAGGCGGGCAGTGGGGCCCGCAGCGCCCCCTCGGCATGTAAGCTCGTGAGGGGCACTGGAGTGCTCCTGGGCGTGGATGCAGGCCTGGGGTCCCCTGGGCCGCAGACGTGTGCAAGGAGGGGGGCAACTAGGGCTGGCTGGGAGTCCTGCAGAGGAAGCACGCGGCAGGCTCCCCGGGATGGTGGGGCAGAGCGCCCGGAGGCCGCGCTTCCCGGAGAGGCGAGGCTGCCAACAGCTCTTTCCGGACCGAAGCTGCTGAAAGGCTGCTGGTGCTTGACTCTAAGGCTGATTTAGGCAATGACTGCGTGTTCCTCATGCCTCCTATGTAAAAGGTGTCCCCTGGCTGGAAGGATTGTTTGGGGCTGGGGCGGGGCCTCACTTTCAGTAAGACCTAGAATTGGAGCAAGTCTGGAAGTGAGATGCCATTGTCTGTAGACCTGGAGTGCCAGGTGACAAGGAGAGGAGATGGGGTGAAGGCCTGGGTCAGAATACCCAGTGGGGAGCAGTCCTTGTCAGCCTCTTTCTCTCTTCTCCCCCCATTCCCTGCCTGGGCTCTGGAGGAAAGCACAGCCTTGCTGTCTGGGTAGCCCTTAAGGGCTGGAGTGTTTTGGTTTTCAGGGAAATGATTTACCTGAGACACATGAAGTAAGAAGCCATAGAACCCCATTGTACTGATGGGGGGACCAAGTCTCAAGAGACTTAGTCAAGGTCAGGCAGCCAGGAGGTAGTAGAGCTTGTCTCAAGCCCAAGTCTGCCAAGTCCTGGGCTCTTCTCATGAAAACACAGCTGTTTCAAACAGGGCAGATGCTAGGAGTCCCGATTTAGTTGCAAATGGAAACCAGGCGTTTCCGGGAGTGGCCTGCCAGGGGGATGAGCATGGAGATTCCACCCGGCACTAGGACCAAGCGGCTGGGGCTCCGCAGGCAGCCACCTTGGAGGCTGCTGCAGTGGCGGCTGCAGTTCCCGATTGCGCTCCTCAGCGCTGGGCTTCTAGGAGGGCTGTCCACGCCCCAGCTCTCATATCTTCTTTCCCTCGTCTGCTTTTCCCCGTGGCTTTCCCTTTCTTTCCTTTCAAGTACATGTAAAAAAGGTGAGAAAGCAGAGAACACAGGGAAAGTTTCTCTTACTGATTTTGCTTTGAGAACGGGAAGCGGTTTGCTTCTTTTTACCCCTGGCGCCTCTTTGTTTCCCGCTCTTTCTTTTCCTCCTCCACTTTCTTCATGGACCCTACCGGTGGCTGTGCTTTACTGGAGGACATTCTGCTCCCAGAGTGCAGTCCCCTAGTGGGTGCAGGGCAGGGGGAAGCTCCTAGGCTACTGGCTGCCTCCCTGCCCCTCCTCCTCGCCCACTCCCCACCCGCTGCAGCCTGGCTCTCCTGTGCTCAGAGCTGCCTCAGGCTCACCGCATGGAAGCTTACCTATTGAGGGGTTTGGGTCAGGCAGATCCCTGGTCTGCCATCTCTCAGCCAGGCGTCACATAACTGTCTCTGTGCTTTAGCTTGTCTGCCAATAATAAATGCTACTCTGAGTGCTTTACATATGTCACCCATTTAACCCTCAAAGATGTTATGAGGTTAGTACTACAATCCACATTTTACAGATGAAGTCACTCAGGAGTCACATACATAGTAAGTGGCAGAGCTGGGATTTGAATCCCAGTAGTCTGGCTTCTAAGCCTATAGTCTTAATCATGCTCAATAAGTGGTAACGGTTTTTATTAGTGGGTCATTTTCCCTGTTCTGGGCCAAACTCAGAGAATGCCTGCACTCCCACTGTCTGGAAATGCTGCCTCCTGCCTGACCCCATGTCTCCCATCTTCTCCCACCAGATGCCGGTGCAGCTGACGACAGCACTGCGTGTGGTGGGCACCAGCCTGTTTGCCCTGGCAGTGCTGGGTGGCATCCTGGCAGCCTACGTGACAGGCTACCAGTTCATCCACACAGAGAAGCACTACCTGTCCTTTGGCCTGTACGGCGCCATCCTGGGCCTGCACCTGCTCATCCAGAGCCTGTTTGCCTTCCTGGAGCACCGGCGCATGCGGCGGGATGGCCGGCCACTGAAGCTGGCCTCCCCACGACAGCGCTCAGTGGCACTCTGCATCGCTGCCTACCAGGAAGACCCCGACTACTTGCGCAAGTGCCTGCGCTCGGCCCAGCGCATTGCCTTCCCCGACCTCAAGGTGGTCATGGTGGTAGATGGCAATCGCCAGGAGGACGCCTACATGCTGGACATCTTTCATGAGGTGCTGGGCAGCACTGAGCAAGCTGGCTTCTTTGTGTGGCGCAGCAACTTCCATGAGGCGGGTGAAGGCGAGACAGAAGCCAGCCTGCAGGAGGGCATGGACCGGGTGCGGAACTTGGTGCGGGCCAGCACCTTCTCCTGCATCATGCAGAAGTGGGGAGGCAAGCGCGAGGTCATGTACACGGCCTTCAAGGCCCTTGGTGATTCAGTGGACTACATCCAGGTAAGGGAGCCTCCCTAGTGTGTGTACACAGGAACGTGTCTGGACAGTTAGGCATACTTTCCTCCAGGGATTTTAGGTCCCGTGTAGGTCCACTGTGCTGTGTGTGCCCCTCCTCTGCCCTTAAGAAGGCAACAAGGCATGGCTCAAACAGCAGTCCTGGGGACAAACAGACGTGGGTTGGAATCCTGGTTTTGCTGATACGTAGCTCTGATTCTAAGCAGACCTCTGAACTGTTGCCCCAATAGTAACAGCAAAAGGCTGTATAGCATTCACTTCATACCTGGCACTGTTGTAGGCAAGTACATATTAGCTCTTTTACTTCTCATAATACTCCTAGGGGATAAGCACTGTTATGAAGTCTACTCACAGAAGGTGAGACCAAAGCACAGGTTAAGTGACTTGCCTAATGTCACACTGCTAGTAATGTGCAGAGCCAGGATTCCAGCCCAGCTGTCTCAAATCTGCTCTTATCCATTGTTCAACACTGCCTCACCACTGGCAACATGGGGACAAACCTCTTCATAAAGAAGTGAGGTGAAGAGCAAAAGAAATGCTCAACACTCAAAATGCTGTTTTAGCTATGGGCCAAGACATTCCTCTTTCTAGTGTCAAATTCATGTCTGTGAGGTGGGAGCTAGAGGGACACAGGTGCAAATGATCTACCAGCTTCACTGCAGCAGTACTGGCAGGGCTGGGACCCTGAGTAGACCCTGCTGCCTAGCTTCTGGCCAAAGTGGTCACTGACAACAGCAGCCTTGGGATTTTATAAGGTTGACATAACTTTAATTTTTAAATAACAAAACCTAGGGAGAACTGAGAAGATTAAACCTCATACATTTCAGTACCAAGCAAAACCTGAAACCCAGGACTCCAGATTTCTGGTCTGGAATTTTTTGCAGCACCCACACTGCCTCTGTTCCTCTGTCTCTGCCCTTCTGTGCATCTGCCAGAGGGTTCTGCCCATCAATTAATAAACACTTGAAAAAATAGTAGCTGTTTTGGTAGCCCACCTGTGTACCAACTCAGTCTTGCTGACAGCATGTTGAGTCCCCTAATACTATTTAAGTTTTCTAGTGTGTCCACCTTGCAAAGATTTTTTTGTTGCTTTTTTGAAAGTTGTGTGCTTGCGTGAGAGTTGATACTTTGACCTTTTTCTGTCTTCTAGGCCTGAGGACCTCCTCAGGCATGTAGGGTAGGATGTCAGGCTAGAAGGCTGTTTGATTCTGCAGTTCACCTGGGGTTGTGGGGCCTTTGTGAAACTTACCTGGGGACCCAAAAGCTTAGGAAAAAGCCCTTGAGCCTTGGCATATGCTCAAGCCACATTTGTCATCCACTCCCTTGAAGCACAGGATCCCCCAAAACCTGCCCTGCCACACGTCTCTCTTTCCTGGTCATCTTTGTGTTCTGGTGGATCAGCCAGCAGGCTCACACACCTGAAACACGCCTTTCTTTTTATGGCCCTGGGATCAATGCCTAAGGCAGCCCTGGGCTATAGCCAGTGAACATTTGCTGTGCGTGTCTTCCAACAGCCCTGATGAGGGTGTGTCTTTCCCTTGGTGGGACAGAACCTTGCTCCAGCCAGTGAGGAAACCCAGGCAGCACAAGAGCTCTTCTTTCCTAACCCTGCTCAGCTAGAAAGACCCCTTGGCCCCCCTGGAGTGAAGGAAGCAGAACAGCATGAAGACTGGGTTGGGGTCAGGACAGGAGGTAGCAGTGAGACCAGCAGCACTGGAAGCTTGGCCTGTAAGCTGAGGAGGCTCTTCGAGTCTGGTGTGAGGCCTGCTGGGGCCCTCCTAGGCATGGACCAGGATGTAAGGATGTGTCTGGTGGGGAAGCTGGAAGCAGCATGTGAGGGACCCAGGCTGGTGCTGATGGGCTGTGTCAAGGGAGCACAGAAGGTTTGGCAGCCGTATTAGTGGTCTCATGGAGGGGCCTGTGAGCAGGTAGCTAGACCCTTATCACTGGGGCTGTGGGTTGTCCAAGAGGCTAGAGGCTGAAACAAGACCCTTTTAACCACTCTGAGACAGCTTCGGGCAGTAGCCTCTGACAGGAGCCATTTCTTGGCTTTCTGAGGAATGTGTTTGCCCAGGTGTAATCCACTGTGCCTGTCATCTGATTTCAGTGACTTGTTCCCCTTTCTGTTGAAGGACCCCAGAAAAATATTCTGAGACCATTTTTGTGGAGCCTGGCTCTGTAGGGGCTAAAAACTTGTCCAGTGCCAAGCACTTTTTTCATTTCCACACCAGCACCTACAGTCTTCTGAGTTTCTCTCTCAGCCTAATGACTGACTGTACTCTCCTTTTCTTTGCCTTTGTTTTTCCTTTTGCCCCTTCTATTTGGCAAAAATCTCTGCTATTTGGCAAAAATCTCATTCGAGAGGGAGTTATGTCCCCTACAGTAAGCAGCCTGGTGGGGTGTGTATACATGTGTGTGTGAGTGCGCGCCTGTGCGCAGGCCTGAGAGGTCAAAACGGGCTGACAGTGCACTCCCTCTGCAGGTGTGTGACTCTGACACAGTACTGGACCCTGCCTGCACCATCGAGATGCTTCGAGTCCTGGAGGAGGATCCCCAAGTAGGGGGAGTCGGGGGAGATGTTCAAGTAAGAAGTAACCAGGGATTCCTGGGGGTAGGGTTTGTACACTTGTTTCCCAGTGGGTATCTTGACTTCCTAGTATTTGGGGGTAGGTCCCCTTTGACAGTTTTCACTGGTATCAAAGGGCTCACCTCACTTGCTACCCAACCCCTTTTCCGTTCTTTTTCAACATGAGGAGGGAGAGATCAATAGGTATGGAGCTTATATTGCAGGGAGGGGTATAGTATGTTGAGGCCATAGATCCGGGAGAGTACTTCTTTTCTGGTTGGTGGTGTAGCAAGTAGCTCCAAAGTTAGACTCTCAAGAAGCCCTTACTCTTAGGAGAGTTGGGCTGAAGAGCTCTGTGCACTGTGGTAAGAAAAAGAGATCGATCTTCTTCCAGAACATACTGCAGGCAACATACCATGTCTTCCTTAGAAGCTTTCCCACTACAGAAGGATCAGGACAGGTGGCTGAGGTGGTGGTTTGCATCATTCTCATGCCCTTCTCTCTGCCCCCACCACTGGCTGCCTCCTGAGATTGAAGGTGGCTTCGATCACTATAACAACTTAGCTGGGAAAATCAGGGCAGATGACAGACACGCTGGGGAGGTGAAGCTGGTGCTGGGGACAGTGAGTGGCTGCGGTTGGTTCCTCTGAGCCTCAGGTTTCCCAGCTCTGTCAGGGGTGGAACTGATGGTCAGGAATTTGAGCAATCGGCCACAGAACCCAGGGTAAGGAGGCCTCATGGTCTCCATCTCCTCTGGGGCTCATGTCCTCAGGTGAGGAGGCCCAGCATAGCATCTCTGTTCCCTTGCAGATCCTCAACAAGTATGATTCGTGGATCTCCTTCCTGAGCAGTGTGAGGTACTGGATGGCCTTCAATGTGGAGCGGGCCTGCCAGTCCTACTTTGGCTGTGTGCAGTGTATTAGTGGGCCCTTGGGCATGTACCGTAACAGCCTCCTCCAGCAATTCCTGGAGGACTGGTACCATCAGAAGTTCCTAGGCAGCAAGTGCAGCTTTGGGGATGACCGGCACCTCACCAACCGAGTCCTGAGCCTTGGCTACCGGACTAAGTATACAGCACGCTCCAAGTGCCTCACAGAGACTCCTACTAAGTACCTCCGGTGGCTCAACCAGCAGACCCGCTGGAGCAAGTCTTACTTCCGAGAGTGGCTCTACAACTCTCTGTGGTTCCATAAGCACCACCTCTGGATGACCTACGAATCCGTGGTCACAGGTTTCTTTCCCTTCTTCCTCATCGCCACAGTCATACAGCTTTTCTATCGTGGCCGCATCTGGAACATTCTCCTCTTCCTACTGACGGTGCAGCTGGTGGGCATTATCAAGGCTACCTATGCCTGTTTTCTTCGGGGCAATGCAGAAATGATCTTCATGTCCCTCTACTCCCTTCTCTATATGTCCAGCCTCCTGCCAGCCAAGATCTTTGCCATTGCTACCATCAACAAGTCTGGCTGGGGCACCTCTGGCCGAAAAACCATTGTGGTGAACTTCATTGGTCTTATCCCTGTGTCCATCTGGGTGGCAGTTCTTCTTGGGGGGCTGGCCTATACAGCTTATTGCCAGGACCTGTTCAGTGAGACGGAGCTAGCCTTCCTTGTTTCTGGGGCCATCCTATATGGCTGCTACTGGGTGGCCCTCCTCATGCTGTATCTGGCCATCATCGCCAGGCGATGTGGGAAGAAGCCAGAGCAGTACAGCTTGGCTTTTGCTGAAGTGTGACACAGCCACCAAGCACAGCGGGAGAAGTGCAATGGGTAAGGGAGGGAAGGGAATGGAAGAGAAAAGATGGGGTGGGAGGGAGGAGGGAGTACTGTGTTTTAGTTTCTTAATGGTCCAATGGACCAATCTGAAATGCAAAGAATGGTGACTATAGTATGGCTTGGGCAGCTCTTCTTAGAGGAGGCAACACTGATTGCCCAGGCTCAGGGCAGAGGGGGCTCGTATGTTTTCAGTCTACCTGTCTGCTTGCTTCTGCACACAGGTGGTAGTCTCTAGGAAAGATTCTACTTCCCTGGGATCCAGAAGGACCTCTGAAGTGTGCTAAACCAAACAAGTTCCTTTCAGTGGCAACTTCTGATAGGTATATGAGCAATGATAGCCAGTGGGAAAGGGTTCTAGCCCATCCGAATACAGCCAGTGGTGGTGGGAGAGTTTGTACGGCAAGATCTGGGTCAGCTGGTGTTCCCCCCTTCCCCAACTAGTCATCAATGCAATAAGATTACGCCTGAGATACAAGGCTCAGAAGCCTGATCTTTGGGCATCAGGAAACAGGGTCCAGGAATGGTGCTTTATGTAACGTATCCCACTCCACATCTCAATATCTCAGAGATGAGCCAAACCAACAGGGAGTTAGCACTGAACTGCTTTTAAAACTGTGTACTAAAAAGGAAAGTATTCCAGGAGGAACAAAGAGATCATGGTGGTTCTCAAGACCATGGGCTATATGGAGGTCTTGGGCTGAATGTGTTCCATCTGGAAATTGCTCAGACTTCTAGCTGGAGTCTTAGCTTGTCTGTGATCTCTGCTGGAGGGAGAAAATGTTTTAGCCATCTACCAGGGAAGATTAAACCCCAACATGTTCAGAAAGGAAGTGAAGTCTTGGTGATTTCTGTATACTCCTTGATTCTTCTCAAATTCAGCTCTGAGGCTAAGACAGCATCCTCACGTCACTTTCTTCAAAGGCACATTTTTTCAGGGTATAACTGCAGTCACCTCTTCCACCCTCATCATCATGGGTAAGTTTTCCAAGGTGGCAGTTGGGACAGAGCCTGGTCTCTTATAAGACCCTCTGCAGTAGGCAAGCCTGCTCTCAGCACATAAGGAAAACTATGAGGAGCCTCTGATCAAATTGGCTACAATCTTAGAACTGCTTGGACAGATTCCTTGGCAGCTGTTTAGCGTGCATGACTTGGAGGCTACTGTTTTTGACAATCATCTCCAATGGATAGCTTTTCAGTGTTCCCAAAGTGAACTCTCAAATCCAAGCTGGTCGTCTTTGAGACTGTCCGTTATCCTCAGTGGCTTCTCCAGGGAACTGTTACACAGCCAGGTTGTGGATAGTCACTACTGTATTTGCTTGCTTCTTTCCAGAAACCAAACTAGGAGATGAAATTGGTTCCTATATCCTGAGGTTCCTGCTTTTTCTCTTCCGCCTCTTGAGGCTGTTTGATTTCCCTCTGCTGCTTTGGGGAGTGAGGGGAAGCCATTGTCTAATGATCT
Organism: Galeopterus variegatus; assembly: GCF_000696425.1. NCBI lineage: Eukaryota > Metazoa > Chordata > Mammalia > Dermoptera > Cynocephalidae > Galeopterus > Galeopterus variegatus. The sequence continues at coordinate 112,841 of NW_007726129.1, read as the reverse complement.
GCAATCCACGGACTGTTCTCAGCTTTTGGGTTTGAAACCTGGGATTTCAACTAAGCCTTTGGCTTAAGGGCTGCTTACTTGCTGTCTCCAACCATCCATTCTCAGAGGGGCCAGCTAACTCCCAGAACCAGCACTATGGTGGACAGCATTAAAGGGAGCAAGCCTCTAGTGTACCCAGGTGCTTCCTACAAAGGAACAAAGTGTGCTCTGAGCCACAGGTGGGCAAACCCTGGTGATTTCCTTCATCTCCCACGAACTTGAGGGTTTTCCAGGTGTAGGCAACAGCTGCCACATCACACAGACCTCAAGTTTCTGATAAGACTGCTGGTTGATATCAGGCCCAAGCCATGAAGGTTGGGAAGCAGCAGCCATTTGCTAAAGGCGGTTGTTCCAGGCTCTTCCGTGTTTCTGCTGGCCAAGAAGTAAACTATTTTGAGCACTACAATGGAGGAAATCCGGTCAGCCAACTGCAGAGCTCAGACTTCACTAAGGGCTTGTTTTTTCTTCAGCTTTTACTTGAAGGTTAATGTAGGATGATGGAGTCTGGATGGAGAACTGGCTGGCCTACCATCAGCTCTGCTTTGCATTGTGTTCATTAACTCTCTTCAGATCAAAAGCAGACAGGTACAGCTAGTGGGCTCACAACATTTGACCTCGACTGGTTTTTCTAAGTTATTTTGTATATTTTTCAGCAGCAAAACCAAACTGGGTCTTCAGCTTTATCCCCGTTTCTTGCAAGGGAAGAGCCTTTATACAATTGGACACATTTTGGTTTTCCCTCATTGAGTTTTTAACTCTTTTGTATTGTTTCTACAATAATTTGTAAACATATTTATTTTTACCTGTTTTTTTTTTTTTTACTTTTCAGGTCAAATTTTTTATACTGCACTTATTTGTCAAAATAAAGATTCTCACATAATGCTGATATCTCTGAGCTACTTCCTCTTTGTACTTAATGAAAGCTAGCTCTTTATTCCAGTTTCAAAGAAGGCTTCAAGGCAGAAATAGTTTTGTCAATGAACTCAAAAGTAAGATAAGTTGTCACAGCTGCCTCTGGACCTGGGGAATGCCGTAGGCCCACTCTGATAACTGTTTGCCCATGGTGGCTTAACTTTTATTGTAGAGGTGGGGCAGGGTCTTTGGTAAAATAAGTGGCGGATGAGTGAGCCCTTGCTAAGGCTAAAAACCAAAGCTTCCTTCCTCCTTGAGTAAAAAGCATTGTAGCATTCTGGTCAAGCCAAACCAAAAGCAGAGTGTAAACTTTCTTTCCTGTGGAACAGGTAACAAAATGGAATGATATCAGCAGCCCTCTCATCCCATTTATTAAAGAAACAGTAAGAAAAGATACAATGCAGGAAAAACACCAACCATCCTTTCATGTCAGGCTGAACGAAGCACAGTGATTTCTTCCCTTCATCCCCACCCACCCCCACCCTAATTCCCATATTCCCATCCACATCAGTTTAAAATTTGAGGTTCTTTGATTGGGAGTACCAGTGGAGAGGGAGCTGGATGAGCAGAGGTGCCTTAAATCTGGCTGTCCCTAAGTCCCAGGAGAAGGGAGCCACAGGCCCAGTCAGTCAAGCAGAAACTGTATTTGGTGGGTCTTTGAAGTGGTTGTCCACCTCCTTGTTGTGTTCAAGCTCCCAGGGGAAAGGGATGGCAGTAGAGGATGACCAGGTCCAAGCTGCCCAGGTCATAGCTACTGAAGCATGGTCCATTCACCAATACAACATCTCCAGAGAGCAGTGAGCTGATTTCTTCAGTGGTGAGCAGGGGACTACATGTGAATTGGGACCTGCAGGCCAATGTATCCCTGAGGAAAAGTCCACAAGAACAATTCAAGAAACTAATAAGAAACAAGGGGCAGAAAGCTGTGGGACCAAAGCACAGCAGACTTCCAGAAGGCTGGAGATCCTTTCTCTCAAGGCCAAGATCATTCCTACATGCTATTGTCCATGATCCACAAATAACATTTACCTTCAATCGGGGAAAAAATGGCTCATTTGAACTTGAGCCCAGCTATGTTCTTCAGACTGTAGCTCCATTTCTACTCTTTTACTTGAGACAGCCCCTGCTGAGAACCACAGTGCCTGGAAACCAAGGTGGTCCTGAAGGGAAAACAGTGTTTAAGGGGGTAACATTCCATTTGGGTACATTGCAGCCATTGGACCTGCTGGTCTGGGGAAAGCAGCTTGGTTTGTGCCGGAGAGGCTCCCCACTCTAGGAAATGGGACCACACTCTTGCCTGCAGGGCCATTCATCCTTGGAAAGGATGCTGGGTTTAGGCCCAGGGCCCCAGCTGGCCTTACAAAAGGAGCTGGGTTGATACTCATAGGGCCTGCTGGGGAAGAGCTGAGGTGCCCAGCAGCTGACCTGGGGAAAGCAACTTGACCAGGGCCTAATGAGCCAGTAGACCTTGGGAAGGTAGCTGGACTTGGACCCTGCAGACCAGTGGCCCTTGGGAAGTTAGCTGGGTTGGGGCCTAGTGGCCCAGAGGCTCTTGGGAAAATTGCTGGACTTGAGCCCTGGAGGCCAGCAGACCTTTGGAAGGTAGCTGGGTTTGAAGCCAATGTGCCAGAAGACTGAGAGAAGGCAGCTGGGTTCAGTCCCCCTGAACCTGTCCCCCTTGGAAAGGGATTGGCATTTACCCCCATGGGGCCACCTGGCCTTGAGAAATGAGCTGAATTAGGCCCTAAGGGGCCAGGAGCCCTTGGCATGGGAGATGGATTTGGCCCTGGAAGGCCCATTGCCCGAGAGCCAGGACCTGAGTTTGGGCCTATGGGGCCAGGTACTCTTGCCATGGAGGATGGGTTTGTGCCCATGTTTCCAGAAGCCTGTGAGAAGGAAGCCGAATTTGCTCCTAAAAGACCTGCCGCTCTTAAAATGGGGGCAAGATCTAGGCCTTGAGGTCCAGTCATTCTTAAATTAAGACCAGATCCTGTGCCCAAGAGGCCACTCGCTCTAGTATCCAGATTAGGGCCTGGGCCCAAACCACATGCCCTTGGGTTGGGCCCAAGGCCTGGGCCAAGGCCACTTACCCTTGGGTTGGGCCCAAGGCCTGGGCCTGGAAACACACCTGACCTGGGGGCAGGGTTTGTACCTAAAAAGCCTGATCTCAGATTGGGATTTAGTCCCGGGCCCAGGCCACCTGGCCTAGGATTGGGAGGACCATTCCCGGAAGTCAACAGGACACCCGCTCTCAGGTTGGGTCCAGATCCAGGGCCCATGGGGCCACCACTTCTAGGGTCAGGACCAGCTCCCAGAAGACCACCTGCTCTTGGGTTGGACATAGGACCTGGTCCTGGGAGACCCCCTAACCTGGGGTTAGACAGAGGCCCCGGGCCTGGAAGAGCTCCTGTTCTAGGGTTTAGAACTGGACTTGGGCCTGGACCCAAAAGGCCACCTGGCCTTGGGAAAGAAACTGCGCCTGTGCCAGTGGGATTCATCCCTCTTGGAAAAGAAGTCATGCCTGGGTCACGAGCACCAACAGGGAAAGGTGCTGGGTTTGAAGCCAATGAACCTGATGAAGTTGGAAAAGAAGATGGGTTCCTTGGAAATGGGGCCAAATTTCCACCAAGAGAACCGGCTGCCATAAGGTAGGGATCTGAGTTCACGCCCAATGGGTGGCCTGTGTTCAGAACAGGACCCCCCTGTGGTCCCAAGGAACTGTCGAACCGTCCTCGAGGTGGCAGCGGAGCACGAGTCCAAGGTGTTGGCCGCTCTCTAGGGAAAATCCGGGGTTCTTTCATACTTTCTTGGGGACGTTGGTGATAATGGGCTTGGGGCGGGTTTTGAAAAGGATCTTGTTTTTGATGAGTGCTGTTACCAGGTACCGGGTGCCGGTCTCACGGCCAAGCTCATCACAGTCCTGCTCCCCAGAAGAGTGTTTGACAAGGACTGCAAAAGGTTTCTCCAGGTGGATGATTTTCCCATACAGGATATGATGCCCCACGATCAGCACAGGGATTCCCTTTGGCAGAACAAGAATGAGATGCCTGAGGTTCAGGACAAGGCCATAATACTCAGGTGCCTTCCAAAGCTGCTCTTGGCAGGCAAGCTGGCACTTCCACTCCCTGGTGTGGCTCTACTACTGTGGAGCAGGCACACTGGACAACCCACCTTTGCACCCTTTTTCTAGCCCCATACAAGAAAATTTCCACTTTCAGATGGGACCTTTCCAGTTCCCCCAAAGCTAAATTTCCTTGCTGCTGCAGAGATGGAGGGGGGAGAACAAGCAGAGAGTTTTGCAGATTAGCTAGACCTTGAATAACAAACCTGAGGGCAGTCCTCACTCTGGGTCCTGGGAGCACCACCTTGGTGTAGCTTGCTTTCCTGAGGCATTAGGCAGGAAAAGAAAAGCCCCTCACCTCAGTGGTGTAATGTAGGTCTCCCAGGAGGTTTCCAGCTAATCCGGTGCTGTAGCGAGCCTCGATCTCCCCCTGTAGCTCCATCAGCACCCATTCTGCCAGGCCTCCAGCCCCCGCACTGCAAGCAAAGGGCTGGCGGTTACAATATTTTTGAGGGGTGAAGGATGAGTAATGTCCTACACCACCATTCAAGGCCCAAAGGAACTCTTTGTTGAGCACAAATTCTTGGGAAATTGGCTGGTTCTAGGCATTGAACTAGAGATCAAAATACAAGAACTTGTACAAGATGCACCTAAGGACCCTGATTTTTCCAGGAAAATGTCAAACCTGTATAGCCGTAATCATTCAAACTAAATAAAAACATCTCAAAATGTACTCACCTAGAGATAACAATTTGCACCATGAGCTTTCTGTCTTTAAAAAGCAACTGACAATAAGCTGTAGAGAAAAAAGAAAAAATAAAAGATTTAGGATAATAATAACAACAACTATTATTTATCACTTACTGTATGCTAGGTACCTTCCTAAATGCTTTAGAAACATTTCCTTTTTTGGGGGTGGCTGGCGTGTATAGGGATCCAAACCCATAACCTTGGTGTTACACGGCTGCACTCTAACCAACTGAGCTAGTCAGCCAGCCCTAGATATTTTCTTTTACTCCCCTAACACCATAAAATGTGTTTTCTTTTACTGATAATGTATGTATGTGATAAGCTGCTTAAGATCACCAACAGTCAACTACTGTATAGAAAAGTACTAAGTATCACAGTTGTATTCAAGGTCACAGAACTACTAAGTCAAAGAGACAGAATTTGAGCCCAAGTTGTATGCGGCAGAGACCACACTCTTGCCCATGATGCTAACTTGCCTTTCTCAAGAATACCCTATTTTCTATTCTGTATATTTCTAAAAAACTAAGGAATTCTTCTAGATTTTACTTTTTGTTTGATTATCTTCAAGTCTACCACTTTGATTATCTTACATTTTTAGGTTCCTAAGTCCTCACTTTAACTAAATACAAAGCCAAGAGAAATGAAAAAGTCCTTCAGACAACTTTAGTGAATGGTAAGCTGACTTCTGATGTGGCTCTCATTTAGATATGAAAATATCCTGACACTTAGATAAGACTTTCATTTTATACAACAGCACCACCTGGTGGCAAGTTTGGAGTACCCTACAAGAATGGGATAAAATGAGACATTTTTGTCTGGGGACAACTAGATTCACTTGCATTTGTCTTTCTGGGAAGGACAGATTCATTGAGGGGCGTGGGGGACCAAAACTGCAGCTTCTGGCTAAGTCTTTCCAATGTACGTATGGAGTTTAGTGGAAGGTTATTAGTCCAGTGTTCAACAATTGTAGTTTGGAAAGTTAAAAGGGATTAAAATTGTGCTCAAGCTTAGCAAACACCTGATTAGAATACTAAAACTGGTTTCCACTGGTGTGTTAATCTTCATTTTGGATCTCCAGGGAAAAGTATATTACCAGCAGCGTCATAATGACTTAACCTCTACTCCTGGACACCAAACTCACTTTGGGAACATGAAGTTGGTCAACTTACTGGACTCCAAATTCAAATATAGGTAGCAGCTAACATGTTTTGAATTTTTACTATGGACTGTACACTATGCACATATATTGGTGGGATCTCATTCAATCATCATGACAATTCTATGATACAGACACTTATACCTATTTCGTAGATGAGACTTCTGAACCATAGGTAGATTAAGTCACTTGCTTGCATGTGTTACACACACAGCTAGAATGTGGTAGAGCCAGCGGGATAGAAACGTAGGCCATCTGACTATTTACGCTCATAATCACTACCCATTCTACCCTCCCAAAAGAGAAAACCAAGTGCCAATAAGAATGAAAAGGAAACAAGGAATTAGGCAGGCACTGAGTACATGCAAGAACTGATCAGAAGGAAAACAGGGAGTCAAGAGGGCATACGTGAATAAGCCAGACCTCTGTAGCAGCACATGTTGTGGTCCACCTGAGAAAGTGTAACACGCTAGCTCAGAGGGCAAAGACCTTCATAAAGAGGACCTACCACCAGCATCAACAGGACCAAAAGTGCTTTTAAAATCCTCTTTTAAAGTTTCTTGAAGGAGAAAGGATAATAATTTAACAATTTATTTTTGGGGGTGGCTGGCCTGTACAGGGATTAAAATCAGATTTTAAAAGGTTCCAGCCTATAAGCGTGCAACTCTTTACTGTGTGATTACACACAAGTCACTTAATGAATATGGGGTTAACACTTAGATTATGACTCATCAAACTATTGTGAAAACCAAACAAAACATATGCAAAATTGCTTTAAAAACCTTAAATTCTATTGAAATGAAGAGCTAATATTTTAGAGGGTGGGGTAAGCAAATCAGCATTCTGACAGCATAATTCTGACTATAAGTTAGAGTGATAGGTATATTTTAGCCACGAATCAAAAAAAGGCTTGGTAATGCACACAGACTGAGAAGGGGTTCTTGCAAATAAGCTTCTGATGACTGATAATGCAGTGTATTTTCCTTGATAGGTGTAAATTATTGAAAAATACAGGTGGTTTCAGAGAAGCACCAAGGTGTTGATGCAGTTATACATATTCTAGGATGATCAGGGCAGGGAAGGAGGTAGAGCCTATTTCCCGATAACCAAAATCAATCTTTAAACCCTTTGACTACATGCTTGAGAGGGGCACATGTGGGTTGTTTAGGAAAAGGGGATGCAGAAATATTTTCAGTGCATTCCACATTTCTTGGGCAGTCTCCTGTTAGTATAGGAATTCAAAACAGTGGCCTAAGTGGGCAAAGGAAAACAGTTGTCTGGTGCTGAAACAGAGCAGCTGTACTTATGTACTAATCCCTGGTGCTTCAACGAGCACACACCTCTCTATACACTGATGTAGGAGGCCCTGCCTGAGTACATCTAGTTATACTGGCAGACATCTAGCAATGCTCCTGAAAATAAGAATTCTGTGGCATACAACCTCATCACTTTGCTGCTGTACCAAGTCAGGCTGATAAAAACTTGCCTTGTGCTACACCTACTGGGATGCTGCAGACGTTTATCTGCTGTTAAATAAGTTCAAGCCCAGCTTATAAGAGTCTAGCTCAGTGGACAAATCTGGCAACAGTTACGTAATTTATGTACATGAGGGTATATTTACCAAGTTAGTTAGAAACGTAGGGGAAAGCATCCCTTTAGTGAGTTTTAAAATTCTACTTTAGCACCTTAAAATATTCTGTAATATCTGAATTCTATTATTCTTTTTCTTGCTCCTCAAGATTTCTAATCTAGGTAACTGTTCTTAGGCCCAGAGTAGGTGGGTATATCTGAGTACTTCAATGATGGAGATGGCAGGGAATTTAGTGTGGAGGTGATTAAAAAGAGTATAAGAACATGTAGCCCTATCTGTCCCCATTCCCTTGAAGAGTAGACAGGAAGAGTATAAAACAAAGAGGTGAAGAAATATTATAAAAGTTAAATCCTATTAGTAATAATATAACAACATTACAATGAAAATTCTCTGCATAAGAAAAAGATTTCTAAGTCTTCAGTCTCAACTCATTCCAACAACAGTAAAAGACAATTAAAGCAATTTCTAGTTGCTTGTTCTAAAATCTGGCTTGTTTAAAAGTTGCAGCTCTATCAGGAGCAACAATTGAAGGCAGTCTGATGACTACACTATATATCAAATCATGAAACTAAAAAAGAGTCATTAGCTCAGTTGGTTAGAGTGCAGTGTTGGTAACACCAAAGTCAAGGGTTTGGATCCCTGTATAAGCCAGCCACCAAATAAGTAAACAAATAAAATTAAAACATAAAAGAGTTAGTGGAAAGGCTTCTCCTGTGACTCTCTCTTGAGAACCAAGATCAATCTCAGATTGGGCTAGGACCAACTAACAGGTCTTCAGTTACGAACACTAATTTCAGGTTGACAATGTAACCACAGAGCCAAGGATTAATTTGTGATGTACCTTTCCAAAAAGATTGTTTAAATTCATTATATTTCAGAGTGGTATCGGCCTCATAGGCTACAACTAGAGTGCAGCCTTGGAGAGATGGGAAGGTGTAAAGAAAACCAAACCTCTTTCCCCTGTAATAAATTATGTCCCCGAGCCCAGTCTCATAAAGGGGAAAAGGTTTCCTACTGGATTTCTCTGGGCCTTCACATAGCTAAATCAACTAAATAATACATAAATTCTAGATTCCTAAATTAGTCAAATGACTTGAGCTCTGTAAAGGAAAAAAAAATTTTAAAGCACTTCATACATTTTAACTCCCAATTTCTTCCCTTAAATGTTACCTATGTAAGCTTGCCTCAGATCAACCCGTCTTAAGACCTGGGGTTAGTTTGGAGGTCCCAGGTAAAGTCAAGACAGTCGCTTCTCAGTGTGTACAGATGACTTCAAGACCCCTGAACAAACCTAGAGCAGCAAAAGAACCAGCATTCGAAGAACTAATCCAGACCCACAATGGGAACCCTAACCAAATCCTAAAAGCTCTGGCTGCAATCAGATCAATCTGGGAAAAACCTATTTTACTTTCATTTAGCTTTATTCTATTTCTATTTTGAAGTTAGTAATTATTAAAATGATTATAAGGAACCTTGGCAAGTCAAAACATGACCATGTGATTTCTTAAGAAGAGCCAGGCAGAGCATTATCTTTACAATACAAAAAGTTTCATTTCCATATAGCTAATCTTTTTTGAACACTTATCTGGAGGCTTTTATCATTTCATCCTGACAACCACCCTATGTAGGCACAGTCTTCTCACTCCCATTTTACAGGTAAGGAAAGAGGCATAGGGAAGTTAAAGGTTAAGGAACTGGTCACGCAGCTATTAAGGGATAGTTAGGATGTGAACCCTAACCCCTCCACAGTACAGCCTCTTCTGCAGTCCTCTGCTCACTCAGCCCCCTCATATAAGTAACTTCTGTATGAGAACTTCTGGTGTTTTACAAATAGTTGCCTTATTCTCACAGCACCTCTTACAAAATGGCAAATAAGTAACCTACAAGGAAGATCTTATGACTTGCCACCAAAGTAGCTATTACATCTGTGAGGTGGGAAGATAAAAACAAATAAGCTCCCCCCCCCGCCCCCCCCCCCCCCCCCCCCCCCCCCCCCCCCC
>NW_007726129.1:100974-103118 GCF_000696425.1 Galeopterus variegatus | reverse complement strand
CCCCCCCCCCCCCCCCCCCCGTCCCAACCACCAGGACACTGGAAAGCTTGCTTTCTATCACATCCAATTGATATTTAGGTGTTCCAAACTGTTGGAAATCTATTCAATGCCACCTCCAGAATTCAAAACTTTACCCCAAACCTCTGCTCCTTAGTGTGGAAGAAAAAAAGCCAAGAGAATACAGGACATTCTTTGTGGTTCAATTTAATCTCAGACAAAATGTAACTCCCTTATCCTCTGGTCTCTGAATTGTTAAATATTAAATACAAAATTAAAATTATTTTGTTTAAGGATACAGGGAAGCACTCGTCAGACCTGGATTCTGTGATTCTGCCACCTATTCTATGTGTGACAATGCGTAATTTAACCTACATTTGTTTTCCCACCAATAAATCAGGAATAAAAACACTTATCTCAAGAGGTTGTTTTAAGAATGAGGTAATGAATATAAAGCTTTCAGCACAGTGCTTAACACATGGTTAAGCCTTCAGGGTCAAGCTATTGCTTATTCAGAAGAATGTGGCATTTTCTTAGTATAATATTATAGAATGTCTTAATACTACGCTCTATAATTATTTTAATGTTTATAGTGGACAAAAACATCCTATAAAAGCAAGTCATCAGAATAAAATCAAGTTTACATAATGGGAGAAATTCAAACATGGCAGATAGGGTTTACCAAACTGCTTCAGGGATTGAGTTCTGGAAGGTCATTTCTCTACATATGACAACTATCTCTATGTACCTTTCCACCAAATGAACAACTCAGGACGTTTTATATGCAACTGAACACATTATTTTTATTAGCGGTGTTACTGTGGTTTTGTGACTGAGGGGATGTCTTAATTTCGAAGTGGATCTTGTCTCTCAACAGGCTTATGTCACGAAGTCTAAAATCCTGTTTCTAAATGAGAAGCTTATTCCCCTCCAAAAAGGGGCTACAGAGGGTAGGTGGAACTGAATGCTTCCAAACTTTGAAGAGTGTGTTCAAAAACGCGTGTGGATACTATGCATATACGTGGTACTTCCCATCACATTTTAGGATTCCCATGTTGGAGGGAATCAATTACTGGTATCTGTAGACGATGGGTGGAAAAGATGGCGATGGGTGGAAAAGATGGCTTCAGTCGATCTGACTTACTCCAGTTTTCTCCATCTTCTGCTACTCTGCAGCCCCATTTCGACCTTTCCTCCTCTTATTGCTATGGCACCCTACCTTCCCCAAACACCCTTCCTTTCTAGCCCAGCTTGGGGTCTCCCTCTATGCTGGACTTTCCTCTCACCCTCCCCCATTTTCTCCACCCTCTCCTCTGGCCCCCTCCCACCCTTTCAGCTAAAGCTATAACACTTCCTATTGCTAGTCCCACTCAGTTTCTGGGACTTTTCTACCCTCTTCCCCCAATCTTCTCCAACCCCCTCCAAACTACCCCCCGACTTTCGCTGGCACTGTTTACCAAACTGTTTAACCCTTTCTCCTACATCCCAAGGAAACTATTCTTTAAATTGCTTTCCTTCACACCCCCCACCGGAGTGGTCTTCCAAACCGTTCACCCTCCTCCCAAAGACTATTCTTTAAATCCTTTCTCTACCACCCTCATTCTTCAAATTGTTCCCGGTTCTAAAGTACTTTGCTCCTTCAGGATCCCACCTCACTCGTCTCTCGGCTTCACCCACAAAAGTACCTGAGGTCACTCTCCAACCACCCTCCAAATGACCTCTCCCAGCAACCCCCACCCCATAATTTAAAATGTCCCCTGAAACAAACCTCACAGTCCTATTCCCCGCCTACCCCACACCGAAGCCCCCTTTCGGCTACTCCCGCTACTTCCTGGATTCCAGTTCCACTCCGCTCCCGCAAGCCTCGCGGGCTGGGCTCCCTCCCAACCCGGGGAAGAGCCCCTTCCCGCACATACCTCGAGGTTCCGGCCCGCGCCGCCCCTTCTCAGTCCTCCGCCCGCGCTCGGCCACCCTTTCCGCCCTTCTCCCGCTCCGCCCCGCTCGCTCCCTTCCTTCCCTCCAACTTGGGCCTCCACACCACTCCCTTCCCCCACAATTCCCGGCCCTCCCACCCCGGGAGCCTCACTGAGTTCGCCCCCACCTCTGCGCGGCCCTCCCCGCTTCCCTCCCCCTTCCCGGGCACCCCT
>NW_007726129.1:94567-100424 GCF_000696425.1 Galeopterus variegatus | reverse complement strand
CCGAGCGCGGCGCCGCGCGGCCAACGGGCGACAACCGAACCTCCCGCCGCCGTCGCCGCCGCCGCTAGCACTGCCTGCGCACTTCCGGCTTCGCGCCAGGAGCACTTCCGGGGCAGAGCATGAGAGCGCGCGCGCACGTGGGGCCGGGGCGGAGAGAGGCCAGAACCGAGAGGCGACCGCCGGACCGTGGGTGAGCTGGGGAAGGGGTGTGGGGAGGGGGCGTGAGAGGGGAGTGTAAGAGGTGCGGCTCGCCGAACGTCGGCGCCCCACGAAGCTCATCGATCCCGTTGACCCGAGTTTAGGTGCGGGCTACTCCATAGACCCTGGGAGAGGGAAGAGGTGGCGAAAACCTCGCGCGCGCGCTTCAGACGCCTTCTTAGCCGGGCCGGGCCAAGCCGAATGCGCCTGCTCTGCCCGCGACCTCCAAGCCTTGAAGGTAGACAAGTGAGGGGAGAACCAGACCCGATCCCTACCTTCGCCCAGTGTGTGTGTTGGCCGGGGACATGGGTGACAGATGACAGACCAGGCTGTCAGAGAAGTCACGAAGTCCTGTCACTACCTTAGTTTGCGTCTGTGATTTGCAAACCAACTTAGCATGCAATGGAGTTGGGGAGAGGTGTTTGCTAAAATGCAGATTCTTAGCATATCCCCCCTTCCTCCCCGAAGAGATTAGCATTCTGGAGTTATGGAGTAGGTTCCTTTTTGATTTTGTTGCTGAAGCCTCCTTATTGTTCAAACCATCTCGAGCTTCTGGAGGTTGTTTGATACAGTCCTGTTTGGGGCATGAAAGCATCATTAATTAGATATTTAGAAATGAATTACAGTGAGATATGATTGGAGTTTTTCATCCAGAACAGTTATATTAAGAAACAATACATGTGACATATTGCAGTTAATATTTAACAATAATGACTCTTTCCCCCCACTAGGAATGGGTGAATTTAAGGTCCATCGAGTACGTTTCTTTAATTATGTTCCATCGGGGATTCGCTGTGTGGCTTACAATAACCAGTCAAACAGATTGGCTGTTTCACGAACAGATGGCACTGTGGAAATTTACAACTTGTCAGCAAACTACTTTCAGGAGAAAGTAAGTCATTTGGGAGCCTGGGTGTTTCTGATGCTAATTTTCTTCTTAAGCTCAATTGTACAAAAACTAGTATATCTTTTATATTCAGAGAGATCAAGTGACTCCCTACACCCTCTGTAGTTGTTTAAGACTACAGAACTTAAGTAGCAAATACGAGATCTCTTGTCTGGACGGATGAGAGAAATTCAGAGTTTTGAGCGATGTGATATTGGTTGGAAAGATCCTACCTAGGAATTGTGGCATCTCACTGCTTGTGATTTGGAAACCGAGGTTTGCTTGTTCTTTTGGCCACAACAAGAAGGGAAATTGTTGGGACCATTGTTACACATATTAGTCTCAGCACCATTACAGCCTTGGTAAGGTGGCATTTCCTGCCGAGGGTGTCAGTACCCATTTCATTGTCAACTCTGAAAAAATGAAACATTTTAATATCAGAAACTTTTTGGTGATATGATGGCAGGAAGATGGATTTTTAAGTTCATCTGAGAGAATGTAAACTTACATGCCTATATGAGGGTAATTCATAAAATTCCTGGAAAAACAGAATTGAAAAATAATACTTATCTTTCCATGAACTCTTTAAAGTACCCTCTTATTTGGGAGTTAAGGAGATTTTTAATTAGGTAACAAACATGTCCTTTGGGTGTATGCAGAGGGCTGTCAGGCAACACTTTTTTTTCTAAGGGCGCCGATACTGATCTTCTGCAGGTGAATTCAGTTCACATTTATTGAGCACTTGATACACACTATCAAATGTGATATAAATGAATAAATGAATAAATGGGTAAATGAGTGAATTCAGTGCCCAGCAGCCTGGTACCTGGGATTTAGGCACTCTATAAATGTTTACTGATGAATGAGTGGCAAATACTGGGCATTAAGACAAATGTCAGAGGCCTTAGCTTTACGGGGCTCAAAGACCAGTGGGAGAAATATAAGTATACAGATAGTTTCTGACCAGTGTAATAAATTTTATAATAAAGCTAAGCACAGGCATAGAACCTTAGTAGAGGAGAAGTACCTTTCTCTGAGAGGTGGGTTTAGGAAACCTGGAAAGGGGTGACTTACTGAGTTGACCCCTGAAGAACTAATAGGAATTTTAAAATTGCAGATCATTGCCCACCATAAATGGGTCACTTTCTGTAGTATGAAAAACATGCTGTGGTACATGCTCATTACATCCTATGATTTTTCTCTTTGTCACTTATAACCATTGTAATTATATAATTTGTACATTTGTTTTAATATTTTTCTTCCTTGCTAAACTTCAAATTGTACGAGAATGAGAACCACGTCAGTGGTGTTGATAACTCTGTTCCTACCATTTAGCAAGTGCCTAGTACAAAGCCACTGCTGAGTTAATATTTGTTGAATAAGTCAATCATTTCTTACCTAGTGTCCCTTATTTTCTTCTTTTTCATTGGTTTTCTTTATTCTTCAAGAATTAGTTAATTCAGTCTAGTCTTCTGCTTTCTCCATATTCCCTTCCCTATTAGTTAAGATTGCTTAGCTCTTTTAACCATTCTCAGAGTAAGAAAAAAATTAGTATGTTAGAGTGAAAAGAGTAGAGGCTTGGAGTAAGGTGATCTACATTCTCTTCATGCCATTGACTTTGGCACTTTGGGCAAGCCACTCAACTTGTAAGTATCTTGGCCTTTTCAAGTTGAAATAGGAAAAATTATGCCTACTTAGTCCCTTTTGTGTCAAGAAGGTATAAGAATAAAATGCCTTAATACATATGAAAATTGAGTGCTAAGAAAGCACTTAGAAATCTGAGATTGTAAAAATAGCTGGAGTGAGCTACATTAATTTTATTTTTAAAACAGCTTTTTATAGGTAAAATTGATGCAATAAGCTGTATGTATTTAAAGTATACACACCGAAGTTAGAGTGCAGCGTTTATAACACGAGGGGCCAAGAGTTCAGATTCTTGGCTGCCCCAAAAAAAGCACATTGTAACATTCAACCCATATGTTCATATATTCAGTACACACACATATGCCTGTGAAAACATTACCTAATCAAAATAGTTGCATTAATTTTTAGAAAATTGGATACATCAAATACAATTTGAATACATATTTATTCTGCTGAAAAGGTTTTGCCGAACTAGTCCTAGTAAACAATATAAAACCAACCGTATAAAAATAACTAAAATTTGAACCTGAAAAACATGAAAATATCAATAGGTGTGATCTTCTGGGAGCACAAAACCCCACACTAGTTATTTCTAGGGAAGCAATTTTTACCATGTTGCCTTGTAACCACTCGGTGCTTGATAACTGGTGAATTCACAGTAGGTTGAGAAGTTATGTTGTTTCTGTAGTTTTTTCCAGGTCATGAGTCTCGGGCTACAGAAGCTCTGTGTTGGGCAGAAGGACAGCGACTCTTTAGTGCTGGACTCAATGGAGAGATTATTGAGTATGATTTACAGGCGTTAAACATCAAGTATGCTGTGGATGCCTTTGGAGGACCTATCTGGAGCATGACTGCCAGCCCCAGTGGCTCTCAACTTTTAGTCAGTAATCAACTATTTGTAATTCAAGTCAAGATTTCTCTTTTGCCCACTCAAACTTGCTTTCCTGTGTTCATAGAAGAATAGAATAAAGTTGTATTATGACATGTAGCAACTCCAACCTGAGCTTGATTCCAGCAATCCCAACTACAAGATTAGAATTAATATTGAGGATTAAAAATTTCTTGTCCCCTTTGCATCCTTTTTTTTTTTTTTTTTTTTTTTTTGTCTTTTGTCTTTTTTCCGTGTCCGGCAACGGATTGCAACCCTCAGTGTTGCCCCCGTACCGGACCGGGGACCGGCAACGGGATTGCAAGCCTCGGTGTTGCTCCCGCGCCTCGCTCAGCCAGTGAGCGGGAGCCGGTCTGTATGTGGGATCCGAACCCTCGGACGGGAGCGCCGCTGCGCTTCCCAAGCGGCGCACTATCCAGTGCGCCACCGGGCCGGCCCGACCCTTTGCATCCTTTTTGCTGCTAGTTTGGACCTTGTTTATTCATTTATGAAATGAGAATGTTAGTTTGGTTTAGCATTTCCCAAACTGTGTTCTTTGGAATTGAGAGATACAGACTATTTTTTGTTTTGGTATGCTTTGTGTTTTATGATAAATTTCATTTCAGAAATACAGCATAGTAAATCCTTCTGTAGATTAACAATGCACATTAGTATAATAAAAGTTGAGATGTCCTTCAGCAAGATAACCTGTGCAGCTGTGTTTCAGCACATTATTTCTCAAAAATTTTTTGAGCATAGATTGAGACTCCCCGCCCTACTATTACCATTAGAATGGGTGCTTTCAGAGATTTGATTTTCTGTGATGTATCTGATTCTTTTTTGATTTGCACTAATTTGCATAATTTATGTCATGCGATGGCTCCGTTTAGGTTATAAGATTAATAGGTATTTTATTTAGGCCATGGGTCTCTAGCAGAGATATGCTGTGAAATCCTTCTATTTTATGTCATATGCAGGAATGGAGCCACTGATTAGAACTCTTGATATCAGCCTGTTTTCTGGCTGGGATATGAAGGCTGCCAGGAATACATGAGAATCAGTTTCTTGGTACCAGTATGTTTTTCCTCTTACAAGTATTTTTCTCTTTCAGAGCAAGTGAGTTTTAGGGAGGAAACATATATATTTGTAAGTAAATTTAGTCCTATAAAATGACTTATCTTGTCTGTTTTCTACGTTTTTTCCCCCTAACAGATTGGTTGTGAAGATGGATCTGTGAAACTATTTCAAATCACCCCAGACAAAATCCAGTTTGAAAGAAATTTTGATCGGCAGAAAAGTAAGGGTCATTTTTTGTTGGACAGTGAATAGCCTTAGCAAGAAGTTATATTTCTCTGCCACTGGGGATGGGATATTTTCCCATGGGTCCAGGTAATATTTGATCTGTATGCTAATTTTAGCTGAGTACAGGTTATGTGCTAGAAGCCATCTCTAGCCCAGGCTTTACCCATTGTACAGCATAATTGTAATTGCCTGGTTAAGTAGTACTATAGAAAACCAGAAATCCAAAATAGGAAAGGTAGAGTTTCTGTGGAAGTTGATTTGTTAGTTATCACTTACTTTTGTAAAATTTTTGTTTTGTGTTTTGGAGGGGTTTTTTTGGCGGCTGGGCAGTATGGGGATCTGAACCCTTGACCTTGGTGTTATAACACTGCAACCTGACCAACTTAGCTAACTGCCAGCCCTACTTATGTGAGGTTTTAACGAGTGTGCATAAGGTCTTGAAACTAGAAATTTTATCATTAGGAACTGTGGTTCTTAACCCTGCTAGTGCATTCAAATTAAATGGGAGGGTTTTCTAAATAATTTCCCATGCTGGGGCTCCAGCTGGCCTGATTTGGAATGACCTCTAGAGCAAGGCTGATAAACTGTTCCTGAAAAGGACCAGGTAGTGAATACTTTAGACCTTGCTGGCTATGCAGTCTCCGCCAGCTCTGTCACTAAATAGTGCAGAAGTAGCCATAAATAATATTTAAACTAATGGGCATGACTGTGTTCCAGTAAAACGTTATTTACAAAAATAGGCAGTAGGCCTGATTTGGTCTGTAGGCCATAGTTTGCTGACCCTACTTATAGAGAATAGTAACTGTCCTGTATATTCTCTTTGTCCATTAGTAATATTTATCCTCTGCTAATCAAATTTTTTTTGTTTGTTTTTACTATCTTTTGGGTGTTCTTTAATTACAAAGGTGATGTAATGCTTTTTTTTTTTTTTTTTTTTTTTTTTTTTTTTTTTTTTTTTT